>NW_018020701.1:452500-509254 GCF_002006095.1 Pseudomyrmex gracilis
GGCCGCGCGCACGCGGTCAGTGACCCCGCCCCCACCACGGTCGCGCGGCCGAGGTCAGTGCCCCGCCAAGGCCGCGCGGCCGAGGTCAGTGACTCCGTCAAGGCCGCACGGCCGAGGTCAGTGACATTACTCTGTAGTATGTATATAATACAATATAAAGTATAATATTATAAATATATAATAAATTATATGTATAAAATATGTATTATTTAATGTTATATATAATATAAATTACAGTCACATTATTTTTACGTGTTGTTTTTCTACTCTTTCCTGTCACGTGACTTTAGTTACGTTTTTAATTTTCTCTACATATACGACGAAAAGACTGTCTCAAAATCGCTTTTATTATTTACTCTCTCAAAATACACAGAATAGAACCGCACGCTGTGGACATAGCGCACCGACAAATCGCTCGTGGACATCGCTGCGTAGTTTCAATGTGCACCACCCACGTGGACATGCGCTAGTTTACGGGGCGGAAAAGTGATTACACATTCTCTCATGGGCCTGGCCGCTCTCAGGCTCTTCTCTGGTAGAAGTGTACAGCAACAATCTCGTGAGAATAAGAGTCTGTTGAATTTGGTAATCAAAGGTTATTGAAGAGATCACAGAACTTGATAACTGTGGAAACTTTGAACGGAGAGAGAGAGAGAGAGAGAGAGAATAAAAGTAAGACGCCAGGTTTTAATTTTAGGTATATATGTTTTTTATTATATTTGTTAAATATACATATATAACACATTATGGCACTCTTGTGACAGATATTCTACACTTTTTCTCTCTTCTTTTTCTATAAGTTAAGAGAAGAGCTATATGTCAAGCCTGTTTTACTATAGAAACGAAATCTCTCTCAAAACTTCGAAAGAGTTTTGTTTCGCGACGTATAAAAATTAATATATTCAAGAAACTACGAAGTTTGTTTTTCTACACAATTAGTCAAAAATTTTACAGATAAATCTATAATTATACTATATAATTATCAAGATTGCAATATTATATACAAAGAGTGGAATATATACTTTAGAGGAGTAAAATCATCTCCGCGCTATGAAAATTTATAATTAACTTAATTTCTCTGAGACAATGGTACGTATTTTTGTTTTCTTAACGTGCATATTATAAATGCGCGACAGTAAGGACGGCAATTTGATACGCAATAAACAACGTCGTCACATCGATTGGTCACGTGCTGGATTTGATCCGCACATAGTTTAGGTCCTTCCGTCGTTGTTTTCTGGGTTGTCCTTCTGCCGCTTCCGAATTCATATGTTCATATTCAGAGGCATCATGGGCACGTACTTGTCGCTCGGTCGGAATTTGTACTGCGAACACAGTCGATCGGACACAGCCTCCGCGTAGCCGTTTCTATAAAGCAAACATTTTGTCATTTTCAAAACTAATTTTGAATTTCAAATATATTAATTTAATTTGTCCCAAAGCAGTTTGCTCCAAATCCCCCGAAGTCTCCGTTGAGTGGAAATGCCGTCACCAATGGTTAAATGAAAATGAAGATTAGTTACATAATAAGAGAAGAGAGAGATGCGCGGAAGAGAAAACCCGCTCTCAACTAACACAATGCTAACAAAATCAACAATTATAATAACATTTTTGTCTCGCTTCTTCATTCTGAGAGAAGACTCTTTGTCTCCTCATAAAATTCCTGAACATGTAGAATAAAGTGGTCAACAACGATCTTCGGCCTTCACGACTTTCTTCCGGTAATTCGTTTCGCAAATACCTCGGGGACTTGTCCATTTGCAAACCGCAACTATAAAAACGTTTAACTACAAGATATCTCAATTATCACGTCCTTTAATTGAAGTAACAATGGAATTTAGAATTTTATCTTTTTTTTTTTTTTTTTATTCTCGCACGGTAAAGATGTATTTTATTTTCTAACTTATTTTATAACGTAAAAATATATAAATTTTTTATAAACTTCAAAATAATTTAAAAAATTTTTAGTTTTATGCAAAATGCGTATACCTTTGCCATTGAGAGCACGGTCGTCTTTCTTTGAAGCAGGTAACTTGGATGACGTTGAAGAATAGCGCGCCGAGAGTGTTGGCTACCTCGGTATTGAGATTCTGCAAACACCTGCGAAACTTGGCGTCGCAATCGCAATGCGAGCGAGTAAACGGTGAATTATTGCATATGCCGTGTATGCACTGCTGCGGGGCTATCGTGAACGGACAATGATCGTGTTCCCTGCAGCAAGCGTCCTCAGCTGAATGTTGTCCCAGATCGTCGTAGGAATCGGCCACATTGCCCGGTCCGCACCACTTTGTACCGGGATACATCAGACCACTGCCAGGCGCTTGATTCTAAAAAAAAAAAAAATTGATTTTGCAATAAACTATTAGTTCGTATAACTATTTACCTAAAAGTAAACAAATATTTTAAGACAGTAATCACGACAACAGTAATCCGAACGATAGTTCCGTAGAAAAAAATCTCATATCATATAATTTAAATTTAATATACGATGTGTAATTTTTTACTCAAAAAGAAATTTGGATAAACAATTTAGAACATTTGAAATACTGTATTAAATGTTTTTGTTCTTGATTTAGAACGTTCGTTTCACATTTTCAAACGATGTGACTCACCTTCCCCTTATTTCGTGAAGCCTTGCAGGTCTCTTCGAGGTCAGCAACGAGATTGCTGGAGATTTGTCGAACCTTTCTGGGATCGGCGCCGAGAACCATTCTCTGGATAACTCCGCGATCGTTGTAAAGGGCGCAAAAAGGCGCGTCGGCGTTCAGCTCCACCATCCTGGACATGGTGGTGTCGGCGACTAGCACGCTCGCGTCGATCCTCTGGATCCAGAAGATCGACAGTACGCCGAACAACACAGCGATCATCTGCAAGCGGTAAGAAAACGATTGCTCGGACGAGCAGCAAAAAACAACTGGCAAACTTTCGGCAGTATATATACCGAATGGGACAAATATAAGGAAACTTTACGAAGGTCACATCCATCAGCAGCCTTCGTCTTGATCAATGAATAGTTCTTTGTATGGTTCTCAAGAGTTAGTATTCTCTCTTAAGAAAAAGAAAAATCAAAAGATGCACCCAAACATCAACTGGTGGTACTTGACCGCAATTTTACACATTGCTTTACGACTCAAGGCCATTATTGATTTAACCTCCTTTTTGTTATGATAAGACAAAAAAAGTAAACAAAATGAAATTAACGTGCTCGTATATTTAAATTAATATTTTTTAATTATTAAAAATTGTTTTTAATTGTTGATTCTCAAAATTTTTATTTGTTGATTTGAATTAGTACGTTGCAAATCGTACAAATTTAGCTTGCGAGTAGTGCTATTTGTAAATGAGAAATACAAAGCGCAATGGTAATTTCTACAGTCGAGACAAAGAAACGGATGTTTTGTACATCATTTGTCAAAGCGTCAGAAACTGAGGTCAACAGATAGTTGAAGTTCTTTCAGCGGATATATGTAATTCTAGCGGAATCGAACTATAGATTGTGACCTCGGTTCGGTTTGGGTCGTTTCAATTCAGGCCGATCGCGAAAATGAGAGGTCCCGAAATAGAGAGAGTAGCATAATGCGTAATTGTTAATGTGGGTCAGCGGGGTTCATTGACGAACTTGTCTCTTGAACCTGTGTCGAAGGATGTCCGACGGTATCAGTCTGAACAAATTAATTCATATAATCTAGTCTGACCATATACAGTACTCTCATGCTATATATAGTCAAATTGGTAGCCGTATCATGAATTATTAACGAACTCATCTCTTCGTCCGCTTTGTGCTCTTGTGTCTGTCTTGTCTCTTTTGTTTGTTTTTTTTTCTTTTTTTTTTTTTTGAAGTGGGTGAGTGATAAAATCTTCAATTATATGAACACACACATATTTCGCAATAGAACGTATAGGAAGATGAAAGTTACGGCGTGTTACGACATAAACTTTTTTAATCGAATATATTGATGGATTTTTTCATCATCCACAATTACAAATCCTAGTCTTTTATTTAAAAGAACTGCAGAGCGCGAATATTTAAAATCGTCGCTTTTATTTTCGGACAGCGGATTCTTTAGTATTGAAAAATTGATTATCGTTACCGACCTATATAAAGAATGTATTGACGTATATGGTTTTTGCCAGAATGTAACTTGGCATAAGAGTATAATCGACGTTGTCGAACTTGTCTCTTGAACCTGCCGCTGATGTATGTCAGCAGAACAGCTCCGTTGTAATTGAACAACGCAGTCTGTAACGCACCTATACGTGACCCGACGGTCATCGTTTATCGCTAATCGCGATTATTATCAAATCAGTCTGACCGATGGAGAGAACAATACTGACGAAAGCAGACGTCACGTACACACGACAGAAAATAAAAAAAAAAAAAACAAAACAAAACTAGCGAATATATTTAATAAAGCTCATGATAAAATATAAATACGATAAAATATTTATTGAATAAAGATAACAATATTTTTATATATATTATGATAATTTTTTAATGATATTTTTTATATTTTATTTCTTTACATTTCTTTTTCTTTTGGCATTTACAAAACAAAATGCTCATTTTTATTTTTTATTCTACTATCTATCTTTGTGCAATAATTTTTATCATTTTATGCATTTTGCTTTTTACGAGAAAAACGTTGTCTAGAACGGCCATGTCAAAAGAGCAAAGCGTGCCTTAGAAAAAATATGTTTATTCGAGGTGTTGAAAACTACTTTAGAAAGAATTTCGTCTGTATTAACCAAGTTTATACATACTTTTTTTTAGTATCTATTTTTTTATGTATATAAGGTAAGATAAAAAGCTGCAAAAACATGCCAATAAACTATAATTTCAGGATAAAATCGTTTTAAATTTTCGCGAAGACCACAGTAGAAATTTGACGGTTTAATCATAGTTTAATAAATAATTAATCAATAATTAATAAATTTTAATCTATATAACGAAACTATGCTAATGCGAAAATAGATTTGATACAATATTTTTTTCGATTCTTTTAGCGTTTAAGTCACATTGGCAACTTGAAAGTAGACTTTGTTTCTGCAATAATATTGCGAGAAATCATCGTAAATTGTAAAAAATTTAAAAAAAATTAAAATAACTTAAATTGTGTTTAAAAATAATCGAAGAATAGAAGTTTTGTTGCAACAATATATAATTTGTTTTCGTAAACTTGCTTCACAAAGAATTGTTTAATTTTTATAAATCACTAATACAAAGTTGACTTGAGAGAGACAGAGAAAAAGAGAGAGACAGGTTGTCTCGATGCAGGTGAATGCAAAATGTATTGGCTGCGGGAGTCGGTGCTGAGTAAGTCGGAGCTCAGTGCTTGGCATTACTATGTGCACAAATATCTATAAAAAATAATAACTTTATCATTCTATTAATAATTACTTAATCGCTTATTAACACACAATAAGTGCTGACCTCAGTTAATTTTTACAGAGTTCGAATTGTCCCAAACACTTACGTTGCGCGCTAACGTGCGGGATGAGTGTGTACGCCGATATCCGGAAAAACTCAACACTACGACTGAAAGAAGAAGGAACGGAAACACAGCGGATGCGCAAAATCGTTGGCGCAAGTTCGAACTGCGCACCTCGTAAAACTCACCCCGCAACACCGCCAAGCTCTCGTTGCACGCCGCAGTGCGTTAACAGGCAGCGAGGGCGTATATAGGAAACCGCAATTAATTATGGATAATTAATTGCGCGCGATACACGTTAACGTTGAAGAAGCAATTAGATTCTGTCTAAGAGTACTATATCGTGTTAGCAATTAATCTTGGCTCTTTTCGCGAAGAGGGGAAAAATACAGGTAGTGTGGCTGCGAGATTGTCACGAATGAAAATTTGCATTGTTATAAATAAACCTTGTCGTACAAAATGTATTATCTAGATACATATATATATATATATATATATATGTATATGTCAAAATAGCGTTATATTGAACCGGAATGGTTAATGCCGGTGGTAAGAAGAACACGTAAGTGTGTATGAGGGTAGTGTGTTTACACAAATCAAATCTTAATTTTAACAAGCATCTCAGATTTTGAAGCTTCTAGAGAGAAAGTATGTAACAAATGTAGTGTATAAAATATCGTTAGAGATTAATTGCTTTTAAGAAAAAAATATATATATGTATACAACACTAGAAAGTAAAAAATTATTAATATATATATATATATATATATATGTTCATGCATTAATACATGCAATCTCTCTCTTGTGCACGTACGTTAAAATTCGCTTTCGACGTCGTGGACCTTGTCGCGGGATGATGATGTGACTTTAAAGAAAAAAATCTCGAAGACGACGCGTGCGCTGCTTGAAATCGCGAAATTGGCTGGTCGCTCTCCTCAACAGTCGCTACGAGACTGATGGGTCGCACGAGACGTGTGGTTACTAATATTCGCAATCGCGCGTATACCGGGCGAGTCACGTAGTAAGCATTAGGGGAGAATCTAAATCATGCGACTGTTTATATATGTAGAGCATCCCGCAAGGGAGCAATTGAGTTTTCCCATCCTGAAACTTGTCGGCGAGAAATTTGTCCGTGCGTGAATGAAAAAAAATGACCTTTTGACATGTTTTGGTCACCCTTGCAAATTTAACTTTCTTCCTGTTCTCGGAATCTCGTATATATCGTCACAACTTTCTGTGTGTTAAAAAGACTGAAATAGAACTGAAGGCACATACGTTAAAGATAATTAATAAACTTTCACTTAATAAACTTAAAACATGACATTGTAAAAGCAAATAATTAATAATTAATCATTTTTTTGCCAATAAATGCACACATTATATATTTTTCTTTATTTTACCATTTTTATTGAATATCAGAAACTTCCTAGTGTACAATATATACGTAATAAAAACATAGTCACGAATTTTTATTCAATCACTCAATCGACTTATCGTTAATCGCAGTTTTATTATTACTTATATTTGTCACGTATAAAACAATAGGGAAGAGAGATAAAAAAAAAAAAAATACGTTAGAATCGCATCGAGGTCGCAAGTAACATGCATTGCGTGATGCGAAAAGAGATAACGAGATGATGTTTTAGGGAATCCACTCCACGTCGTTAGTTTCGATTTTTCCAGCGCTGTTCCGGTCGTTAGTGGTGACGCGACCGCTTTGTTCCGTCGTCGATGATGAGCGATTCTCTTCCGAACCGGCTATTTTGTGATACACCTGGCTTCCGGCATTAGCGACCCACTGGACGCCGTCGCCGATCTTCTCTCCCGCTTTGCGCACCGCGTTACCGAAGTTCTCGGCGGTAAAGGTGTTGGGATCGATGTTGATGTCCACGGTATTGTTGCCGGTCGGGCAGCCGGACTGCGAGACGATGCTCAGATCATACGGATCCACGCCGTATTGGCTCAATCGTTGACGTATCTTGTCCACCTGCGACTGATCCAGCGTCCTCGTTCTCGAGAGGATTGTAGCGCTTTGTCGATGAGCAAACGCCAATTTCTGGCACGTGAAGATACCAGCGTAAGTGTCGTAATCCGTCATGAACACCACATGGGACGCGCTTCCGGCTACACCTAAAATTCGCAGATAACAAATCTTGATTACGCAACGCGGAAGCTTAACTGACAATTCGAATAAATTCCAAAACTATTAACAAAACAACACAAATGTTGCCACGCGATTAGCCAAGATTAGACACACAATGTTTTGACGATAATGTCTCGTATTTCGGACAAATTGAGGAAGAAACTGCAGACTACATCTTGAAAGCAAACCTCAACTATTAATTAGAAGTCATTTATGAAAATCATTCTAGATCGTTAGATAACGTACAGAATTTTTATCGAAGCTTTAATTTTTCACACGAGATAAGTTTATATCTTTTTCTCTCTAAAAAAATATTTAAATACTACAATGCTGATTTAATTGGAGGCACTTACTTAGAGGGAAGCGGACTGTCATACGTCCGGGAGTGCTGGGTTCGGGCACGGACAGCTCACCGGTATAGTGATACTCGTGCTTCAACGGCGTAAGACCTGCACACATTCATCGCGTTATTACGGATAATTCATCCCACTTGTCAGACATTTATCCCATTGACAGGAGCTTTTATGACTCTCGATAGGTCTCCTCACCCCCTCCCCCCTCGATACGTTCTTTACGCAAGTTGATGTCTCCTTTCTTTGCCAATTGTATGACGTGTGTGCGATGATTTTTGTCTTACCTAGGATCAAATGATCGGAGTCTTGCGTTATCACGTATTCACCCGGTTCTTCTCCCCGCGTGTAGTTGTAAGTTATGCACTTGCTACCTGTCGACGTTTTCTGAACCACGTACCACAAGCCTAGAAACTAAAAAAAGTTTCAAACAAGCGATTATTTTTAGATTAAAATGTTAAAATTTTGTTTCTTATTACATTTTTTTTTTTTTTTTCATGAAGAACACAAGTAGATTGTGAGATAAAATTTGAAAAAAAATTATCACAGAGACATTATTTGCTATCGATACAAATAAGGCTTTTGCATATAAGCTTGAATTATTTGACTCACTCTGTTCATCTGGAAGCCCTGCATAGGTTCCACAATTGGACAAGCACCCATATGATACGTGTGAGCCTGAGCAAGGGCAAGGCATCCCGCCACTATCAGACACCAGGTCAAGGACTTCATCTTCTGAAAAAAAAAAAAACCCGAAAAGTAACAATAAGTTTTATTAAAAACCACTATCAGAAGAAGATCGCTCCTCGTGTAGTTTTGAATTTTTGTGATATGTGCTAAGAGGATAACAACAGAATAACTAATGAGATTATTTACTTAATGGCACAAATATATTTGTGTACATATTATGTGCACAAATGAAAAAAATAAACAATAACTCGAGCAAACAAGATTTGAACACAGTTACGTAGATTTCGACGAATGGAAGAACCCGTACAACAAAAACTCCATTAGACGTTTAGACATCCATTAGATATGCGATATCTAAAGACGTCTAACGGAGTGTTTGTTCTGTGTGAGAAGTGACATTATCACGCAGCACTTTTCAATGAAATTTCAATGTAATTTATGTGCAATGATTCGTGTAAGAGCATGTGGTGCGCTCGAAACACGATCCTTTAAACTTCCATAACGGCCATTATCTCAGATTTCAAGAACAAATGGTTCTAGCATGATTCATTCGCCTTGGACACGTATCACGGAGCAAAGACTTGAAATGTTTTTTTTACGATTATGTATTTAAATAATGATACGTATATCTCTACGTTTTCCTCTCTAATTCACGCAACACAACGATAGTTCGATGACGACCGACGAATACGCGATTAAGATCGACCCGCGCGACCTTTTTACGCGTCGCGTATTAAATATTATTATTTCGAAATGTAAACTTAAGTCAATTAAATAGCTTTAGCTGCTCTTTCTCTGTTTGTTGAAAAGACTTTTACAAATATACAAATTCAAAATCTGATGGAAGAGAGAAATTAGTATATATATATATTTTTTTTAATTGACATCACTCTTTTGACGAGATTTATCATTTGGAAGATGTTAAGCGAGTTCGTTTTGTCCACAAATGTACGTACATATGGGATGGTAAATTTTTTACAGAAATAAGAACACGGAGAGAGATGCGTATATCCAATTGTTGTAACAATACTTACGTGAAACGATTGAGATGAATTACGCGTGTTTAAAACAAAAAAATTGAAGCTGATGGAAAGTTTCTCGAAAATACGACACTCACTCTGTGGAACTGCTGCCGGTCTCTGCCGTTTGCACTGTAAACACAGATCTCAGTGGAGAGATCGACTTTATGTGGCGAATGCCCCACTCTCGAAACCAATTACAAGTCACGCATACATTCACCGCCGGACACAGAGGACAAGAATCGAGATATACTATATGCTTTCTGAAAATCGCGAATTAATTCTGCAATCTGTAATTTATCTTTATTTTTTTTTTCTTTTTGATAAAACATATTATCGTTTACTCGCATACATGCATGTCATCTCTTTAAAAGAGTGCAAAATTACTGTAATTATCATTAATTCGTTACGCCAATGAGCACGACGATGACGCATCCATAAAATACGAATGTGTGGAACTACAAACTCTACCGAGAATTACTGCTTCTCTGCACAAAGCAAGTTCCACGTTTCTCGGAAACTAATGTGATCGAAGGGGCAAGTTTCACGTTACACGGTGACTGGATAAACGAATTGATTTCTACACAATGATGTGAGTGATTTAGCGCAACTGATTTATATAATACAAAAAATTTATATTATAGCAAAATATCATTTATTTTTAGAGTACAAAATGCACATAAAAATATTCTTACTCGTAACTAATACATAGTGTGTGTAGAAAAAACCTCTTATGCTACAACTCTTTTGCAGCTACGGATTAACAATCTCATCTCGTATTAATTTGGTTTTTACTCTAATAAATTTATGCCAGCAAAGTTTTATCGTACGAGCGAGTAGCAAGGTACGAAGATATGACAAGAAATTTACAAATTTACATACGTATAATCCAGTAAAAGTAACTTCATAAATTCGCCGATTCAAAGTAACATGCAATTATTATATAATACGTGGATCAGAGAAGATCGTGTTATATCACTTAATAAAACTGTGAAATTTGAATAAATGTGTGTTAGTGTTGATATTATAATATTGAACATGAATTAACAAGTAACGTGTGTGTGTGTGTGTGTGTGTGTGTGTCTGTGTGATGTATGAAATGGAATGTTAATTAAAAAAAAAATCATGAAACTCGTGAATACTTCATAAAAACTTACGTATAACTTTATGTAGATGCGATAAAAAGCGTACGCTCACTTCCACACAAAATGGATACAAAATACGATTACAAAATGCGAATTTCAATCGGTAAAAAAATTATTCATACTTCAAAATCACGTACGCAAATAAATTAACTACAATGTACACACCGAGACATACTCTTCATGTAGTCACACGATTAAAATATAAGATAACGATTTTACTTCTTCGATTTTAGTAAATAATCCTGTTTTTAATCATCAAGTAGTACAGGTATTTTACTCATATCTATGTCGGTGAAGTAGGGATGTTTCAGAGCTGCTCGTGCAGATATTCTATATACAGGATCGTACGTGAGCATAGCCTGCAACAAATCCAATCCATCTGCATCCAATGTTTTCACTTGCGTATTCAGACTATTTGTCATCCAGTTTGGAAATGTTGCCTTGTAATCCGCTAATTGGGTCACTCCTGGCCATATTTCTTCCGTAGGTGTTTTTAATATTCTGTGAAAGTTATCAAAATATTTATCTACAGAATGTCACATTAAAGTCTTACACTGCTGAGACTTTAATGCATTTTGTTTTGATACTCATTGTGTGTTGTTGTCTGGCTTTCTTTGACAAGCTGTTATAAGCTGTTTGAAATTTTATATTTATTAAAAATTTTTGGCTGAAGATGTGATCAAGAACAAATGATCAAAACGTTCCAACATTATTAGAGAATTATTTTTTTTATTTATTATCTGTCACCATGGATTATAGCTGATAAGGTTTAGTTCAATTTGAATTTCTAAGATCTTGTTTTTTTTTTTATTAAAATGAATAAAACAATATTATATAAAACAATAACATCTGTTTTACCTGAATATCCTGAAGAGCTGATCGATCTCACTGTCTCCTTGGAACAATGGTTTCTTAGTTGCCATTTCTGCAAAAATACATCCAAGACTCCACATATCAATTGCACAGGAATATCTAGTGGCACCGAGAAGAATTTCAGGTGCTCTGTACCACAGAGTTACGACTTCGTGTGTGTATATTCTAACTGGAATTCCAAATGCCCTTCCTAGTCCAAAATCTGCTACTTTAATGACTCCCGTCTTATCAATGAGCAAATTCTGTGGTTTCAGATCGCGATGTAATATTCTACGCTTGTGACAGAAAAGAATAGCTCGTGTAATCTGAAATATTGACGCATAAATAATGACGCAGCATTGATAACAAATTTCGTAAGCATTTACTTAGATGATAAATAACACAACACACATTAAAAAATACATATAAACAGACCTGATACAAATATGATTTGACTACACTTGGTTCCAATAGCTTACTGCCTAAAGTATCCATATATTTTTTCAAATCCATAGTAAGATACTCAAAAATGAGATACAATCTGTTTTCTTCCATCAACACATCAATTAAGCTCACTATATTAGGGTGATTTAATTCTTTGAGCAATGAAATTTCCCTAATTGCAGTGGATGGTATTCCTTCATCATCGCTTTCCAAGCGAATCTTTTTCATGGCAACAATTTCTCCTGTTTTTTTATGCTTTCCTTTATACACTACGCCATACGTACCTGAGTGTAAATAAAATGGTAAATAAATGGTTACTATGTGTTACACGTAAACACACTGTATCCTTTACACGTGTACGTAACACGCATGAATTTACATTAAGTTGTAAAGAAAATGGAAAAAGTTGTGAACTTGTTCATCACAGTGTAGTATGAAAATCAACTTTTGTACCACGAGAAAAAATCGATACATACATATTTATTATTATTATTTTTTTTTTTTCGAATAATTTAGCGTTACTGGGTTTTTTTTTACATGCGCTTACCTTCTCCGATTTTTTCTATTTTTATGAAATTCTCCATTGTACTTGAATGAGAAAAGAAGCTAGCACAAAACCAATTACACTTAATGCGAATTCTTCAGCGTGGCAAAGCAACGACGAGCAACTGCTTCGACAAGCAACGAGCAACTTATAAAGTAACGAACAAATTCAAATCAAACGCCATATTGTGAAAACGTAAACAGCTGCGTACGACCCGCCCAATGCAACCGAACTTTAAGGCCATTACACACAAAATCCCATAGCTGCAAAGACCGTCTGGACCAATAAGAAACTAGCATAGTTTTGTAAATCACTGTAGCGACTTTATTGCTCATTGGTCTAAATAATCTCTTATGCTATATATGCACATGCGTTCAGATGATTAAAAAAAAAAAAGGAACCAGATAACTTATCCCTTACATATTTCCAAAAAAGAAAAATTTTAGGATCCTAATTTCTTACTATGTTCGATTAAATGTCAACCATGATTAGTTGACGTTTAATTCTAATGGAATAATCTGCCAATTATACAATATAGCAACATCTAGAAATTGTAATAAAATTTCACGAGCTATTTAAAAAGTACGATTGGATCAAGGAAGCTGTTTTTTTTTTAAATAAATAGCGCGTTTTTTCAAGGGGATATGTATGTTTTTAGATAATCTTAATAAATTTATTTTCACAGTGCTTACAACGCACAAACATGTAACTTTTATTACATTTACAGATGACAAACTAACTTCTGAAGCTGAACATCTGCGACTTGCTGATGTTCCTATCAATTTTAATTTTGACATGAAACTCAGGAATAGAGAAACTTTGGAAAACTTGTGTGAACACAAAGGTCAAAAGTCAAGTTGCTGTACCTGAACTATTAGCTCATATCATCTGTACGTGACTATCTTGTAATATTTAAATGTATTAAACAATAAAAGTGAGGTTTCAGTGCACTTTATCGTGGAAATTGATAGCCACCAGTGGCATAACCCAATCCCACTCCACGTTGTGTGTGCGTGGTAGCGCGTGCTACTTCATACTGTTGCTCCATGTTGTTGAACATCTCTTCCTGCTTCTTCAAGATATCCGGTTTAGCACCCACGGTCGGTGTGGCTGGTAAGTCGCCCTTAATACCCATTAGTCGTTTGAACTTTGCCGTTACCTTTCCGTCTTGATCGTGCGTAAAAGTCGTTCCTATCCACGTACTGGCGGTAGAAGCTATATTTGATGCGCTGTTACCGTCATCTTGTTTAGACTGCAAAAAGCAATGGCAATAAGATCGTAAGATACAAAATTGTGCGTCACAAACACACAGAGTGATATTAGCTTTAGATGATTGTCACCTTATTCGCCCACAGCAACTTCCTCTTCTGAATTTGTTCCGCGTATTTTCCTTGTGTCGCTGTTGCAAGAGGATTATAATAGCTCTGTTCGCTCTGAACGCCACCCGGTGTTACGGGATCAGTGCCTTCTGGTGGTTTCAGCTCTATACCCAATTTCTCTAATTGGGCTAGCTTGTTTCGACCCTTCTCTTCTCGATAACTCATCGTTCTGAATGACGACGGTGGAGCGCGATCCCTCGATCGCGACCTCGATCTCGCGCGATCTTTGTCCTTGTGGTAACTCGAACGCTCGTGCCGGTTGCTCGACCTGTCGTCCCTGGAGTGTCGTCCCCGATCTCGTTCCCGATCGCCGCGATCCCTACGCCTGTCCCTGTCGTTCCTGTCGCGATTACGATCCCTCCTGTCATCCCTGTAATGATAATCCCGGTCGTTCTTGTCTTTGTCGTCGTTCTTCTCGTCCTTGGATGATCCAACAGACGACCTACGCCTGTCATCATCTCGTGACGACCTCTTATCATCGTCTCGACTTCTCCTATCATTGTCCCGACTTCTCCGCTCTTTACTTCGGTCTCTGTGACTACTGCTGCTGTCCCGCTGTTTGCGATCGTCATAACGACGACTCTTATCGGACGAATGACGACTTCGATCGCTACGGTCTCCCCGCCTGTGATCGTCTTTCGAACTAGTGTGATTCTCGTGTTCGATTCGCCTGTAAAATGATTACGTTCTGCAGGGGTATACCACACAGATTTGTATTATTATTCTGTGCTTTTTATAAAGATGTATAAAAAACATACATACATAATTGTTTTAATAAAAGTATGTATTTTATATAAAATATATATACAAATAGCTTAGCTTTATGTTACTTCTACTATCTCTCCTCTTTTGTTTGTACATATAAATGTCGATAAATCAGCCTACCTCTGGTCTGAGGAGGAAGAAGATACAGCTCGAGAGTCTGTTCTCGAGCTGAAGGTTGAATGTGACGTCGGACTGTTTCCACGTTCGCTACTAGATTCTCTGGACGAGTTATTGTTGTTGCTTTCCTAGAGAGAAGAAAAATTATCAACTTTAGTACATCTCTCTTACAGAACGCGCTATAAATAAAACAGAATAAAATCTTAATTCCTACCACAGAAGCTATTTCAGAAATACATAACTTCAATACACGCAAAGTTGTAGACATTTTAGTAGTAGAGATACACAAATGTATGTAGAGAGAAACTTACATATGTATTTTAAAGAAAATTATATTCACACAGTAGATAGTAACTCAAGAATTTCTGTTTATAAAAAGCGGAAATTCAGTTTTTTTTTGTTTTGTTTTGTTTTTTTTTTTTTTTTTTTTTTTTTGCGTCTTTGGTTGTACTTGATACAAAAGTTTTGCAACATGCAACTTTCTGCATGTTGTTACAGTAGATATATGTTGACATATATGTTAAGTACTAGATAAAATGCAACTAATGTACGAAACAATCGTGTCATAAAAAAGAGAAAGAGAGGAATATGAGGGCCCTTCACATCAATATATGTCTTCGCAGTTAGTTATCACCCGATATATATAAATTTATACACATGGGTTCTTTTTTTTTTTTTTTTTTTGTGATGGTTGATGTTTTGTTAATGTTACCTTCTTCGAGCTTCCTCTACTCACCTCTGTCTTCTGAATAGGACTTGGGGGTAGTCTTGAAAGACCCTCACACAGCATAGACCTTGCCGAGATGCGTAGATATTGTATCATGTATTACCAACAGAGCTACGTGTTAATATTGTCTCACGAAATGGCACCATTCCCATTTACTTATTTAAATTTTAATTATTGTCAATGATAGCCTGATTATCCTGCGTTCGTAGTAAGGTTTCAAGGTCCTGTCTTTATTTGTATTCAGATTATGAAATATTCAAAAAATTTTTTTTTTCTTTTTTTTTTCTACATCCCAACTTTACACAATTAAACTCCACACAGTTTGTGCCAAGTCATAATCTGATTGCAAAATGTAAAAAACATACAAACACTGTTTCCATTCCTCCTGTATATCACATTGAGGACATTTTGAGGACATGACCTTGCAAAACCAAATATCCTTTTTTTTTTTTTACATATCAGGCCTAAGACCTCGCATGTATAGCACCCGTAAAGTCACTGTGGTGATCTTCTTAGGCATTGTCCGAATGTTTCGTACTTAACAACTAAGAATTTAAGAAGTATGCATGTATGCTCTTTTACTCTACCTCACTCATGTCCATTTGTACCGGATCGTAATTAGCATCACTGGCTCTTCTGTTTACTTCCTCTCTGGCTGGCGTCTAAAACAAACAGTCATAAATATTGATGTCCACAATTTGCGTTAAAACGAATTAAAGCACATCATTAACATAAAATTTAAAAACTTCATGTTTGAAGAAATATAAACAGCTACAAAAAGCATTTTGCGAATTGTGTGCCGAACACAGCTTCGTGAAACAAAAATATTCGTACGGAATATAGCGAGATACGTTCCGCGCATATCCGAGGAATAACATTCATTGGATAATAAAGCAGAGAGAGAGAAAGAGAGAGCCATGGCGAGCGGTGTAGGATTGCTATTTTCAGGCGTCCCCGAGTCTGATAACGAACGAAACGAATCCCATCAGCGACGAACACGACCGGAACGTTATTCTCGCGCGTTCCGACGCGATTCCCTCACCTTCTCGTCGTCCGAATTATTACTGTTGTCGCCGTCGCTAGCGTAATTCGCAAGCGAGTCCATAATGGCGTGTGTGGAAGTTACGATCAATCGTTTGTTAAACCGTATCACAGCGAGCAGCGAGTATCGAATGCGTATAAGCTTCGTCGGTGTGTTTGCCAGCGTTACGGCAGCGCGCATGTCGAGAATGCACCGAATGCGCATGCCCGCACATTTGTCCGCTATCAAAACCCAACGAATCGAATGTGTGCTGAATGGACACCTTGCGTTTGTTCTTTTATTCGGAAAATTAAAAAAAAAAAATATCAACGAAAAACAAAAGTAACTTCATATGAAAACCTGCGAGTCGCTCTTGGCATTTTTGTCAAAAACAAAAAAAAAACTAATCGTTCGGTTTAATTATTCACGTCAGATCGCGTGTGAGTGTAATCCGCGGCGATTCTTTGATTTCCAAAATTTGATTGGTCGATTTTTTTGGGAGGAGGGGGGGTGCAATCTAGCGTGAAAGAAAAACGGTCTCGTGCGCGCGGAGACCTAAGCTTTTAATTTGAGTTTCTCGCCAACTTCGCATTGTCTTCGTTTCTTCGTGTATTCCACGATGGGAGGGAAACGCCGCAGCATCCTCTTTTTGAATTTTTTTTGTAAGAAACTTGTTTCATCCTCCGTCCGATAAATATCGCACTGAGTGTTGCAATTTTTCACATAAGTAAGTGAGTAAGTAATTATCTCAACTCTCTCTCTCTCTCTCTCTCTCTCTCTCTTGATTCGGTTAATTACATTTTTGCAATTGCGAGTGCACGCATATGTCGCACTCCCACTCGCGTATCAAAGTGTGTCGAGAGGGTTAACGAGCTTTCCCTCCCCGCGCGGTATAGAGAAAAACCCGATCGACGGTATAAAAATAACGAACTTTTTTTTTCTGCAACACGAAGTCAAGAGACCGCGGTGACGCGCGTGTGTGTCTTGCGCTTTCTCTCACTTCGATAATTATAATATGTCCCTCGTTGTAATGTAATTGCAATTTATGATCGCACGTGAGAGAGAGAGAGAAAGAAAATAGATTAATGAAACAAACAAGTTAATGGATACACGCTAGAGTTAATATTTGAGAGGTGATAGAGAGTGAAAAGTAATCAACGCGTGCACGTAAACGGGTCTTTTTTGTTTTTTTTTTTTTTCACTTCTCGCGCGAGAAGTCATTAAACTGATAGTCGATTACAATCTTCTCGTGTTTCCCGCGTGTATGCCGCACTCTTGTGTGTTATTGATTTTCTTTACTCTTTTCATTCATAAAATTCATCTTTTCAGCGCACTCGCCGCTACGTGCAACGCGACTCTGTCGAAGAAGTGAGACCAATTAAGCGACATTTAATCAACATCAACGGAATTGAGCTCTAAGTGTTTTTCTTTTTTTTTTTATATATATATAAATTACCATGTCTCGGAGAGCACGTCTAATAAATTGCAAGCATCTGGTCCGTTCTCGTCTGGCATCAGTCACACGACGCGTCGTAAATCAGAAAAGACTGTGCATGATTGAAGTCGGAGAGTCCCGTCGGGGGATTAATATAGCAAGGGGATGTTATACAGCGCAGTTCAAAGACGCTCGAACCCGTGAGTAACAGCTCGCGCGCAAAACCGTGCGTCTTTATTTCCGTCTTGGTGCACAGGAAAGAAGGTGCGCGCGAAGATGAAGACGAAGCGCACATATGTACACACGTAAATATATATATATATATACATGTATATATATAAAACCTATTTCTTTCTTTCTCTCACACTCTTTCTCACTACCTCTCTCTTATCCCGTACGTATGTACCTTGTAGCGGAGCACCTCGCATTGACGTTTATGCGCGGAGACGCGCGGCGTGGCGGGTTCGCGCGCCGAGCTGCGCCGCGCCGAGAACGAGAAGCGGGGACGGAACCGCCGCTGGAACGCAACAGTCGCTCGCTGGACTTCGTGCCCGCAGTTTGTTTGTTGCATCATCGCGTGTCGCGATACATGCGATTGCCAGTAGTCCAGTGACACACACGATCATCGTAGATTATATTCTATGTGATATAATCGGTCTTCTGTATCATCTCTCCCCCCTCCCGAGAGAACCGGAGGACCCAGTTCCCTAACGAGCACATCTCGGTGCTTCCGGATCGTAAGTAAATTATATATGCTCGTCTCTTTCCCTCCCTCGTCAGATTCGCGAGAGGGATGCAAGGGATTCGCGCGCCGGGCTACCTTCCCGGGTTGCTGCACCTCCGACCTCGATAGGGGCGGTTGCGCTGAAAATGGGTCACCGTTACACCCCAATTTTACGTACGTGCCTTTCGTGAGACGGTTTACGTTTTGCCGTTACGTTTTCTGAAAAAAAACTGATAGATCTAACATCAGAGCGAATTCAGAGATGGGAAACCAGAATGTGGGTGACCAATCTAATCGGTGTAACTGACCTCGCGATAATTCATAACGTGAGCACTAATCCGTAATTAACTTAATCCTCATCTTCTTTAATGCGACACGAGTACAGACGTCATCTAGAAAATGAGAGCAATCGACGATCGACGATCGCGGTTGATTAACTGGTGTGTGACTGCACCGAAGGATTGGTCGCACATAAACGAGTTAGAGCGCTGACATCTCTGTTTAATTTCTCTGTTAAAAGTAATTAGCATCTGCTACCTAACTCTACAGCATTTGATCTCTCTTTCTCTCTCTCTCTCTTTCTCTCTCTCTCTCTCTCTCTCTCTCTCTCTCTCTCTCTCTCTCTCTCTNTCTCTCTCTCTCTCTCTCTCTCTCTCTCTCTCTCTCTCTCTCTCTCTCTCTTTTGCAGTGGAGATACAAATAATAGTTTAAACCATCGTACAATGTAGTTCGAGAGTCTCGTCGAAGTTACCTTAACCACCTGTGAAGCTTTCTGGCGTAATTCCAAATTCAAGAATTGCTCTTAATTCTAACTTCATCAAATATCGTTTGTTAAGCGTTTCCTCAAAACTGCATCACTATATAGTCACTTACTTGATGAGAGGAAAAGCTTCCTTAGATCGTGTTACAAAAACGCTTCTGTGTGACGGAATTTATCGTGAGAGAAATCGGAATTTCGACAGATCGGCGCGCGTTTCCTTTAATGAAATCTTCCGCCGATCTGTTTTCGGAAGGAAAAGAGAATTTCGCTCTCTCTCTTTCTCTCTCTCTCTCTCTCTCTCTCTCTTTCTCTCTCTTTTTCTCTCTCTCTTGAGAGAGGAACGATAGGTACACTCTCCCGCGCACAGCTCCCGATAACACGATCGAAGTCAACGCGAAGTAGCAAAGCAACATCCGCCGTGTTCGTCGACGATTCCCTCTCGTTCCAGTCGTGAATCTACGTGACCTGCTTTACAGAATTGATATCCGAGAAGCAATTGTTTTTAACGGATCAATCTTCTCCGCGAGGACAGTCTCGTCCGCGGTTTCCGGAATCTCGATCGTGTTAATTAACTTCGCGATCTGAGCTCCGAAGTGTGAGACTCAGGTGACTCTCTCTCTCTCTCTCTCTCTCTCTCTCTCTCGCAATTTGTCTCGTCGATCGCTTCCCGTTGAAACTAATATTAACGCTAAATGGAAATGTACCTCTTGCTGCAATTTCCGATGCGCGTACATACGCATAGGTATATATATATATATACACAACATATAGAATATACGTATATATTGTATATACACACGTTCTCTCTCTCTCTCTCTCTCTCTTTTTTCTCTAGTTTCGATATCGGCCAGATAGACATCAAAGGACTGAACAAGCACCACGGTTCATTCGTTGTGACTTTTGCTTAATCAACGCTCGTACAGTTGCTCGTGCAGATATTAAAGTTACATGGCGCACGATCGCGTTTGACCACGACCAGCCACGAGGGCGCGCTTGATTTTGATGTCGCGCACGAGAACACTCGTTCTAGCCGAAATTCTTGAATATTGCACAAAACTGCGAAATCATTTTTATCTCAATTATCTTTAGATTTTACCTGTATCATTTTTTGTCATATCTATTCACCTACGCGTTACGTATATGTACATTATTTCTGGATTTTACCTATATCATTTTTTGTCATATCTATCCATCTACGCGTCACGTATGTACATGTCACTCCGCCCGCCAACATATACACAACCCAATTTACTCTGAATGAGCCTCAATTCAACCCGGCGACAAATATCAACAAACTTCGTGAAAAGCAGTCTCCGCACGGACATCGTGATTATCCGGTAGCTTCTTTTCTCCCCGCTTCTCTGTCTCTCCTATCGCGCGACCCGCGACGCATCGTTGCGCCACTGCACGCACGTTAATCGTTTCCGCGGCTGACGCGCCGAGCAAATTTCTATCATCAAACGGTTCCCAGAGAAATTATTTTAAATAATCGACGTGCTCTCGTGCGTGTTGGGCGCACAGAAAGAACAACATTTGTTTCAAGTTTCCGCCTTCGTAATGCGAAATCGATTCATCAAACGTGAAAAAAGAGAGAAGCAGCAGTTACGTTCGATTTTGAAATAAAGTAGTTTTTGAAAAAAAGTGGACTCGGAAATTTGATGTAACTCAGAAGCACAAGGTTGAAGTCGTTTGTTGCCAGTTACATCCAGCACCAAAGGTGCGAATCATGTTCGGGAGAGATGTACTCGAGAGAGAGAGAGAGAGAGTACGTATCGACCGGAGAGCGCGCAGGTACCACTCAGTTCCACAGACGAAAGCGACATTTGAAGGATCATTAACATTTTCCTTGAAAATAATCGAGGGAGTGAAGTGATGTTTCCGTTGTCGAGGTAGAAGAGCTAACCTTCTCTTTCGTGACAGGACTATCTCAAGGATCTTTACGAATAAAACATACGCAGATATTCGGACAAGAAACTTGTTTTATACTCATGTATTATATATACATAATATATATACAGTATGTATATGTAAAAGAAATTGATCGTTTCCCAGTTCGCAGAGGCTTTTTTCAGCCATTAAGCCTCTCCTTCCCTCTTTTGTTTTTGAAGATAATCCAACTCTTTTCCATATATTACCACTACATGTCAAATACAACATGTCTACAACTTTTAACTTACTCTCGTCTGTTTTCCATAGGGAACATTGGTAATTTATGCGAGAAGAGTAGCGTGCCAATGTGCAATATCGAACCGTGGACGAAGCGGTCCGCTCACAGTGTCACTATCGCCGGAAAACGGTTTCCCGATCGCGTCGATCGCGAGCGCTGTATACTGCGAGGCGTGCAGGACTCGCACACGCTTGTCTCCTTATCACGCAAAGATCTTCCCGCTCTACTACATACGCATATTGCGTGTACACGCGACGGCGCGTACATATTGTACGAGAACCAGGGAGTAACACTCGTGTCATTCCGCGCGTAACGCGAGCGTTTGCCTCGCGACTTGCGGGTGCTCGCCCACCTATGTCGGGACACGACACGCTTTTGAACGTAACATACGTACGTACGTAGAAAAAGCGTAGTTTATTTTTTATCTGTTTGGAAAAAAAAATTCTTTTTTTTTTTTTCAAACAACTTTAACATTTACTTGAGACATTTGAGAAAGAGAATGTGATTGTGCAATTCACGATTGTAAATCGTGTTTTCGATTCTTTGAAAAAGAAATATGAATTGCTATTTAAAAATCTGCGAGTCTTCTCGAGCGGGATGAAATCATGTCTAAAACAGATTTCACATTTTTATGAGTTTGCTTTGTTTTCGATCGAGTTGACTCAAATTGACTTCTCTTTTTACTGACAGTTATCTTTGCATCAATATTTAGAGTGCGAGCATTCGCGCGCGAGTTATGTTTCCTATATCGAACGTGAAATCATAAACGGACGTCGCGTGTCTTGTTGCCGTACAGGTTCTCCGTTTCCTTCTCGAGGCGCCTTCTTTCTATCGGTCGTTCTTCCATCTCTCGACTCTCCCACCGTTTCTCGTCTCTTTCTTCCCTGCTCTTCTTGCCTCACGCTTCTCCGACATCGTCGCGGTTCCGTTATCCGCGGTAAATACATGCTGGGCATCCTGTTGTACGTTTTACCTCCGAGGAGAGGAGGAAAATAAACAGCATGCGCGCATCGTGCGCGCGGGGGTATCGAGCGTGCGTTATTGACATCGTGTGTGCGATCGGAAACTGAAAAAAAAAAAAAAAAAAAAAAAAACGGAGTGACGAAGCAAATCAAGCGCCTATTTGTAAGCTGCATTTGTATCGGCAGGTTTTTATTGCGTTATTGGAAGTGTAGCGAGCAAACACTGACCGCTAATTGAAAATGATCGAGTCGTCAATCAACAATCAATTTAAATCGCAATTAAATCTAGCGAGACATTTCAGACGATACTTGAAAAAAGATCTGAATAAAAGTTTAAGAGAGTTTTTTGTTTATTTATTTGAAAAATTGTGATTATTTGATCTCTTTTTTATTAACCAGTTTTCTTGTGTTTTTTCTGAGATAATTTTTTTTTTGTCACAGAATCTTTGTAACGCGTATCAGATCAAGCGAAAACTGGATTCAATCCTTCCACGCAGGAGTATGTGGATCGTGGATTTATAATATCAACGACGGGCGGTTCTGCGACGACGGCATTGCCATTCTGTCGGGAAACTTCTCTGCGACAGAGAACGAAATCGGTTATTGGAAAAGTACTCTCTCGTCCACAGAACCGTCTTCCGGAATCTGCGGGAGAGTTTCTCATTTATTTTCTTGACGAAACTTCGGATCGCGTTCAATACGTTGCGACGCGTTCATCGCGCGTCGATTTTTGCGTGAGAATTTAAAGACATCTCCGACACCTTCTCGCAGAAGCGCGACGATAAATGCTCAAGATAAATTGGTGCAATGTTTCACAGAGATTCGTGATTACTTGCAGAAGCACATCATTGCTTGCAAAGTTTGAACTGCGAGACGAGATAACTTCTCAGCGCGCGCTAAAAAAAACTTTCGCAATCGATCACGCAAGTAATACGTATGTATGTACACGCTCACACCTTCATAGTCGCATATTTTATATTCCGGTGTGTGAATAACAGAGTCATAATATCGCGCGTATTCCCTTTTGTTTAACGTAACGCGGGTATAAAATTAATTGGGGGGAGGTTTAATTTGTTTCGCGACTTTTCAACTCAACGCACTCGAAAGAAGAACCGGCGCGTCCGTAGGCTCTTCAGTGGATCCAAACGCGCTCACAGTATCGTGCGAAGCGGAATTACGCCTCGGAATCGGACGATTATTCGGCGCATCGTATTTACCATTTCTATAGGGCTACGCTATAGGGGAAGCAAGTTCCTACCGACGCTATTTCTCCGGGGGGCACCCCGTCATACGAGGGGCGCAGCCCTCGAGTTGGAGCAAGGGCGAGGAGGGGAACTCGCTTGGTGGGCGGAATTAGGTAGCCCGGCCGTGCGACGGCTTGAATGAGTAATTCCCATCGATCGTGAAATCTGTCCCGCGTCTCACGCCGCTGGCTCTCAATTGAATCGCTGATTCGCACTGGGAGGTGCAGTAGGTCCACTTTTAGCCGATGTTTGGCATGCGCGCGGGGAATACAGACAATAATCCATCGTCCGTATGCGCAAAAACTACGTAAATCAGTAGATAATACCCAGATAAAAATAGTTTTTCTCCGTTTTCACAAGCCTCGTAAATCATTTCTATAAATCATATCTTTTTACGCGCGAGATTTGCATTTGTGTAATTGTTTTGTATATATTGATGTAGATTTTGTTCGACATATAAAATTAAATAATTCTGCATCGTTGTGATTACAGATTTGATAATGACTTTCTCTTCGGTAATTAAAAAGACTACGCGGAAAAGAAGCTACTAGATTCAATCGGGAGGAAAGATTCCGACGCTGTTTAACGTCACCGCCTGGTTTAGAAACGCGACCCTGAAGCGAACGCTGCAGGCCGCGAATCTGCATTCTGGTTGTCAACGTTACGACACGTGGGCTCACCGATTGTCGCGTTTACACGATTGTTGGCAATACTTTTTCAAGGATCTGCGGGTGGTGGTCTTATTACATAATCACACCAATTTCTTTATTCGTGATGACACACGCACAATTTTAACTTCGACGTCTTTCTGCGAAAACCAGTTCGAACTTCTTCCTTTTTTCTTTTATGTTCATCCCGTGTCATCAGTTTTCGTTCTCATTACAAAGTTATTAATTCTATCTGTATCGCGCGCGATATTCCTCAGAAGTTTGCCGCTTGAGCTTTTATCGTCTTCTCCAAGACGACAAGAGAAATCCATCTCCGTTTTTCCGTAGGATTTCCGTTACACGGAGCGTCGCGCGTTTCCCGTGCTTCAAACGCGGCACACACACGCGCGCGCGCGCGAGCGCACCTGCAGCGTCATCCGCAAATACACGCTTCATTCCGTTATGATATGAGCGCTTTCTATTATTGACTCGTAAAGAAAAAACCGACCACTCTGTCTCCCCGTTCCGTGCTCCGTCCGAAAAATGTCACGTCCGTCATAGACGGACGAAGGCCGTAAAATTAATGAGGAAATAAAAAAAAATACGCGCAGACCGCGATGTAATCAGCCTAATGTGTTTCCCCTTCCCCTCGTGATTGCCGCTCCAGATTAAAGTCGCAACTTGCTGACTAAAGCGATTTCCTTTTCGCACGGAATTCCGCGGAGAGACTCGTGCCGGCGAACTCGCGTATACACCTGGACTCTCGTTCATCTTCTTCCTCCTCCGTGATTTCATTAACCCAATTTCGCGCGTGAGACACCAATCGGTGAGTGGAAGAAAGGTCACACACGCGTGTGTGATCACGACATTTTGCGTAACAACGATAATAGCACGCGTGTGAGCGTTGCGCGTACCACCCAACGACCTGAGAACATCGTCGAGTGTATTTGTATGGTAATGTTGTGATTCGTGTCTTCTCTCGGTGTGTTCTCGTCGAAGGCGCAGTTCCATTGTAAAAGATCGCATTGAGGAAGAAGAAGATTTACGCGCGCGCGCGCGTTCTTATCTCGTGACAAAGGACGGCGTTGCAATCGATTCTTTATGCGGGCGTCAGGGTACTGTAACCATTGGGGGGTGCTCGAATCAGGAACTAAGTTCGTGCTTTTACGAGGTCTTCAAATATTCACGCGAATTTTGCCGAGAAAATGTCTCGCTCTCCGACACAAATTGCTTTTTTTCTTCAACACGAACTCTCTTTTTCTTTCATTGCGAACATATTCGTCTTATGACAAAAAAAAGTTTAACATAGTGTAACGATTGAATCGCGTGATTCTCCGCACTTGATTTGTTTACACGTGCGCGCAGTTGAATCCCGCACTGTGTGTGTGTAACAAAACGAGTTATATTTAGAGGATCGAAGCACGCGCTTCTCTTGATCCCGCGCGTATACACGCGAAATGCAATGCTTTTCGGTGAAGATTTAATCGGCCCGCGGCCTCTCAGACGCGCGGCCATTGAGAACGAAACTTTTGTTCCCCGGCCGCGTGCCGTGATGATAACGAGCGAGGCTTTTTATCGCGTTGTAATACGATGTTCCATTCTCTCCCATCGGGAGAGAAAGCGAAAAGGAACGATTTCGCGAACGTCTCATTGTGTGCGGACACTTATAAGGGTGAGAATAATAACCACTGAAATGACAGTAAAAGCGCTTGGCTCGGCGGAAGAAAATGAATCTGTCACCGCGCTCCATCGGAGGAAGGTGCAAATCTCGAACTGTACATTAAATTACAGAGAGCTGTAAGGAACTGAAGAAAGAAACGGAAGAAATTTTTTTTAAAGAGAGAGAGAGAGAGAGAGGTGCGATAAAAGTACTTTTCACTGTTGCACTTATTTGTACATCGCTCGTACGTATATTCGTTGTGTCGCTTGTTTATAAAAAAAGCAATTACATCAAAGTCTCCACATTACGTCTGACGAACGGAATATGCCGTTGACGTTATTACAACACGTGTGACGGAACTCGTAGAGAATTATTTTTAGAAGGCTTTGTCTTCACACCGATGATCGCCAAGATCGCCAAAGAATATTCGGTGACTCGCGACGATATGGAGCTGGATATTGACGTAATCGGAGACCTGTTCTCGGCGTGTGATGCAATGTGGCAATCTCGTAAAGACTACCTACCTTGTAAAGAAAGAAGAACCTTGCTCTTTTGAAACTACTTTTACATTCGCGGGACAACAGTGTGTTTCTGTGTCTTGAAAAATATGACATTTATGTTCAATACTCGCGCACACAGTTAAAAAAAAAAAGAGAGGATACGGAAGCGCTTTGTGAAAAAAATTATTTAGAAAGGTAGGACGAGGAGAGAGAGAGAGAGAGAGAGAGAGAGAGAGAGAGAGAGAGAGAGAGAGAGGAAAAGAAAGACGCAAAATGTTTTATTAACGCGAGTTGCGACTTCCGCCTGTCGTGTCGGAGCGTTGTGTCAAATCAAAATTAGATTAGATGAATCTCCGGTGCCTCCTGGTCAAAAGGCACCGGCGTTCGCACAGTTCTATTTATAGCCGAGTATTATTAATGCACGTGGAAGATCCTTGGAAATTTCTTATGCCCAAGCGGTGTTTTTCCAGGAAATTTCTAGTTATGAATTGGAATAGACACTCTTAAAGTGTGTGTAGTTTAATTCAGTTTAAACTACCGCGAATTAAAGAGAGAGAGAGAGAGACAGAGAGAAAGAGAAACTAAGTGATCGCCGTGTACGACAAATGTTTGAGTCACGTCAACAACGTATGTGTATATTCTCCGGGTTTGTTAGCGACTTTTGATGTCTTTTATAAACTTTCTTTTAAAGTTCCGACTCTATTATTTTATACAACACACGAAACGAGCGCGATATTCTCGCGTCGGAATTACGTTTCAGCGAACACGTTTTTCTTTACTTTAAATAAAGCTTGCAAAAACATCCGAGGCTTCCGTAACTTGTCGTTAACCCAGTTAGGGCCACCGTCATTCCAGTACACGCACAACTCGCTCTAGTCCGTTTCGCAGCCATTTCACGACCGTCCGGCCGATTTCTCACACAATAACGGAGCGACATTAAATCGCACAGTTACACTCAGTTGGTTACGATATCCGGAACTTAACTTCGCCCGCAAAAGAGAATACTTCGTCGCTTCGTTTTTCAAATCGAAAGGTTTTATCAATTTCGGGCTTTGGACCAAGGATCACGACGTGAGATTTTCTCTCTACACACGTCGATAATTTCTTCCTTCGGCGAGAACTCGCACACACGTCTTACGTCACTTTTGTGTGATTACAAAATGACCCGAGCGAAATTTGTCGGACGGAAGATGTCGATTAGTCGGGCGAAGAGATAAAAGTGAACGATGGACATTTTAATTTGATACGAGATCTTGGAAGAAAAACTATTTTTTTTTTTTTTTCAGAGCTAAGTGTGTCAATAACAACAACCGTCGCGACGGCGATGCAATCAATCTGAAAACGACAGGGAATATATACACGCAGATCAATCTCTCTCTCGTTCGTACACGGTGATCATTCAATTACTAATCGCTCGCGGCTCTTTTTCGCAGCTTCTCTCAACTACCTAATGCTATCATTGAACAGAAATAAGATCGAAGAATAAAAAGTAACGCAAAACACCGTCAAGAAGATATATTTGAAACATATATGACAAGATTTTTTTTTCTGAACACTCAGAAAACAAGTCAATTTCTTTTTGTTGATTGTGAGTCTTTTTTAAGAAGCAGAGTCTTTTCAAAAAGTTGAGTCTTTTCAAGAAGTTTCAAAACGCTTAATGTCTCTTGTGCGGGAAAGTGTTGGGAAACAATTGACCGAGTGAGAACGCGAACTGAAAAAATGGTCGAAAGTTTTTTTTTTTTTTTTTTTTTTTTTTTATCAAGAGCTGTGTCGTTTTAATGAAACTTGATTAATAGACTTTGTTTTTAAAGCGTGTCAGGAACTTTAGAGTGTTTTTTAAGTGCTTTAAAATTCTAAAACAAAACCCACGGAAAGGAGAGAGACGCCAGAGAGATCAGCTTGTGCGATAAAAAGATGCACGCCGGACTTTTAATGAAAAGCCATCGTTGACTCGCGCTGACCAAAATTTATTTGCGACGCAATTAAAATGTATCGGCGGTGACAGATGACGAGAAAATCTCGAATGTGCGGCCGCGACATGCGCGTACATATAGATATGTATTTGACGCAGACCCGTCTCACAGCGCGGTCTCAAACGTCCCAAATCCGTTGCATATGAATCGAATTGATTGATACTCGAGCGCATCATCCACGTTAAATCGTGCGCGCGCGTTTACCTTGGCACAAATTCCTCTTTGAGATTACATACGCGCTCATTCATGGATAAATAGCGCTCACGTACAAGGAACTTTACGATCCGATAGAAAGTAAATGCCTCCACCCCTTCGGTGTATTTCCTCTCGCGTTACACGGATATGACGTCGAGAGAAGTTTTATTGCCACATATTCCAGATTAAACTGGCTTTTGCTTCCACAACGACGACGACGACGACAACGACGACGGAGACGCAAAGAGATTTAGCCGCGAGCGTCGCGAGAGAAAAAAAAAAGACATCGCGTCCCGTGGAATATTAATTGCGACCTACTACTGTCTTTCTTTTCGCGAATCGAATCCGCGCCATTTATATTAATCTTAGAGAAGAGATTTTTCCAATATGACGTCTAATAATAAGCGCGCGACAAAAATTCTCGCGTTGAAGGACGAGCTGGAAAGCATTTCGCCACGTAGAGAAATAGATCGATAGATAAATAGACAGTGGGAGGGAAGAGAGGAGAAAGAGAGGAGAAATTCTTTATCAATTTATCAATTTTTCTCACAATAGCATTCTTATTCTCTCTCTCTCTCTCTGTCTCTTTACGTAAATATTTCAAGCGCATTCTATACGAATCTTCATTTGCAAGTCGTGAGACTTCTTAATTTCTCCTCTCTTTTTTCCTATCTCAAACGTGTGTAAAATAAAATAACTACAAGATAAAAAAGTTGCAGCACGTGCGAAATAAAAAATATAAAACGACGACGAACGGGAGGTATACTTTGCAAAACCTGATTTTTTTATATCTATGATACGTTCTATGAGGGTGAGGGCAACATATACGTGCGGAAATCCATATCTATTCGGCGGATATTACATTTCCAAAGCACATCCGTCATGCGGCACTAACGAGAGCCCCTCTGTACAAATATGGCACAATAATTTTATTGTCGTCACGTTACGACTCACGTGGCGATATGTTACATCCGCGCGGTTCGTCTTTGATGTTCCCGCACGCGCCTGCAGGTGCGATCGCTTTCCTGTTCGATTATACGTGGCCGACTCGCTTGACGACATTGCTCAATCAAGCAAGGTGTCTCGCGTTAAATTAAGTCGGTGTATTAAATTTCGCAATTTTCTTTTTTTTTTTTTTTTAAACGGAAAAAGTAATATTTATAGTTTCAGAATTGAAAAAATATAAATTTATTTAAAATAGAGAAAATTACGCGTAAAATGTAATTATTATCAAACTTTTGTTCTGCGTATTAAATTATGAAATATAATTCGCTCCTAGATCGAGGAGCTTGTTTATTTATAAAATATTTATAAAAAGCTCTCGCACATTATCGCTCGTGCGTAACTTTTCTTTGGCGTAAAATCTAGCTCAGGCGCAAGCAGAATGAACGCGACGCGATGGAGATAAGCAATCAGTTAACGGACTAGACAACCCCCCCAGGTTGTCCCAATTGACTCGCGATCATCCCTTGAGTAGACGAACTTAGCTTGTTCACAATGGCGACGGCGACGACGACGGAGAAAACGGAGGACGTGGAGAAGAAGGACAAGAAGGAGAAGGACAAGAAGGAGAAAGAGAAGAAGGACAAGAAGAAGGAGAAGGACGCGCCAAAAGAAAAAGATCTCCCGAAGAAAAGATTCATCAATACAAATCTGATATCGCTCAAATGTCTTCTTTTCGTCTTTTACGCCGGTAAAGTATACATCAATGTGTATTGAGCAGTCACTTCGAATTGATTTCTATCAATTCGCGCGACGCGTTTTTTTTTCTCCAGGCATCGGCAGTCTCTTCCCGTTTCTTCCGTTGCACATGACAAAAATGGGTCTGAGCATCGAGGAGGTGAAGTTCGTCTCGATAGTCTCGCCGGCGGTCTCGATACTGGGACCGCTCGTTGTCGGAATGAGAGCCGACACGTATTTGAGCTCCGGATCGTCGAACGGATGTAGCTGCAAGTACAGCGTTTACCTGCGTTTAACGATCGCCTACACCTGCCTCTCCTCGGCGCTCTTCTATTTTCTGCTGCTGGATCTCCTACCGCTTCACCTGCTCTCGGCCGAGAAAGCCCATCCGCCGAACGTAATCTTCGGATGTAACGAAAACAGTTCGATGGTACGCTCATGGTGTATATTGCCACGGAATATACTGACAATATCGTGAAACTATGAAAAAGAACGCACGACGGTAGAATTTTACATTACAAAATTAGAATAAATATTATTTCTTTTAGTTAGAAATACAGTGTATATAAGGTCATGCCTTCACGTCAAACGGGAAATAATGATATTTCCAGGTGCAGCAAGAGAGATGCGTGAACCAATGTCACCGCTGGCCCGGCGAAGACAGCGAAACGGGCACGATGTTGCTGCAAAATTGCAGCTACGTATGCATCCCGCACACCGTGTTGGACATTCAACAAAAGGACATCGACACGTTTCGAATCACCGTTAACATTGAGACAGACTTTAACAAGAGCAGTGGCGATAACGTCGCGCTGCTGGACACCGAATTTGACATGAAGGTGAGAAGGAGGAGGAGGATATATATTTTACAGAATTTACACGCGCGAAGTATCTCATCCAGAGCGGTTTGTAAGATGAAGATGTAATTTCTCGCAGGAAGAAATGAAAAAAGCTCATCGCTTCGTGATCAAGGACGAACCGCCGCATTTGTGTTACGAGGATGACAATTATAACGTAATCTGCCATGTTTACACCGAATATTCGAACGTTCTGCCGATAAACGGCACTCTCGGACAAGCGTTAAATCCCGACGACGAGGAGAAGTATTGTCTGTATCCCATGATCGAGCGTTTCTTCTGTCGCATATCGCCTGTACTGGAAGCCAGAAGGATCAAGTACAACGAGACCTGTTTAGTTATGTGCGATCTGGTTGACCCGTACACGCACCCGGGTAAAGTTTCGTCAACAGTTTTTTTTCCGTCGTGTTTGCAACGCGGAGCGTGACGGAATTTCTCGTTTGTAACAACAGTGATAACATTCTTGTTTCAGGCAGCGTGCTGAAGACCGCCGGCGACGACTGCAGCGTGCTGGAGGCTATTACAGGCGGTTGTAGTATTTTCTCCGTAGGCTGGGCGGAGAAGGCGAGGTTCTGGATATATCTGGCCGCGCGCTCGATCGCGGACACCAGCTCGATGGCCGCGTTGACTCTGATCAACGCCGCGGTGGTAATCGCGACCAGAGAAACGTCGTGCGGTCGCGGCGACGTCGGACGTCAATTGGCGTTCGGTTTTCTCGGTTTCGCTCTCATGGGATCGTTGAGCGGCTATCTAAGCACATTGACGATCGATGTGTGGCCACCTTACGTTGCGCCGCTTCTTCTCCACAGCGGAATGATGCTCCTTGCGGTTCTCATCGTTCTGTTGGCGTGCGGCATGCCGCTCACTCGTCCCGAACGTTATTGGCACACAAGAAACGGCATGCTAGCGCTACCACTAAGCGCCATCAAACGTTACGGCAACGAGATCTTCGTTCTGGTTCTCATTTTGATAGTGTTGGGAACCTTTTGGAGCGCGATGGACAGCTACCTGCCTTTGTAAGAATTCGATTCTGAAACGATCTTAAAAGCATTCAAGAAACATGTTTGTTAATTAATGTCTGTAAAACACGCTGTCCTTTTTGTTTGAGAAATATGAAAAATTCATTTCTTTTTCGTGTAGATATTTGCAAAAATTAGGAGGCGATGATCTGACTATCGGTATCACTATGACCGTCGGTGCTGTACCGACGTTCCTGTTCCTTTGGAAGTCTGAACATCTTGTGGATTACTGCGGACACAGTAACATCTTCATCACTGCTTTCACAGTGTACATACTAAGGTAGGTAAGTTCTTCTAGTCGGACAATACATTATCGCGTGATGATTGCCAACGACAATCGATTTAAACGACAGCTCTCAAGATATCTTTCCTATCATTAAACACATCCAATTTCAATCATAGGTTTATCATACTGAGTGTCATGACGGGACCTTGGTGGTCTCTAATCTCGGAGGCTCTAGAAGTATTCACGTTAGGAATAATGTGGGTTACTGCCATCCTGTACGTCAGACATTTGCAACCGCGTTATTGGGTTGTGACTGCCCAAGCAATGCCTGTGATAGCTCATTTCTGCGTCGGTACGTTCAGCAGTTGAAACAGTCGAATAGATTTGAATTGTTGAATTGATTTGTTTTTTTTTTTTTTTTTTTTTTTATCCGACGCACAGGTCGATGCCTCGGAGCCGTCATCGGTGCTTACGTTAAGTTCGGCGACGAGGATATCGTGCACTCGTTGGGAATCGTGTATCGTTACATGGCGATAGCGGCGACCGCCGTTGCCATCCTGTATTTTATATTGTATCATGGTCTAGTGAAGCCGAGATGTTATACAAACGCCGTTAAAAAACCTCGCCAACCTCCAACTATTGTGCAAGGTAAGCGGACTTGCAAGGTACGCGTACACGTTAATCGAATTGTTTCTCTCATTTCTAACATACACATCGTAATTCTGACCTCTCTCACAAGCTACTATAAAGGATCCTGAATTGAGTAAGTGATCCGATATGTTCGAGATTTTCTTATTTAGTATGTCTTTCGAAACACATATGTGTCGTATGTATTACTAAAATGCAGTTCTGTAACTGCATTTTCCTCACAGTATTTCTTCTCTGCACAGTATTTCTCCTCTGCACTGTATTTCTTCTCTGCATGTATTACAGAGAATTATATAATATATATATATATATATATGTATAAATATATATGTATACGTGTAGCTGTTCACACACACAAAAACGCGTGCTGTATTTCTCATATTTTTATCGTTTTCATAATTTTTTTACAATTTTGCAAATACAGTGATGAATGGAAATGGAAATTACACGCCGCTGAGAGTATACCATAATGGAAAAGGCAGGAAAGGCCAATTTCGATACTAGAAGTTATCTATAAAGGATATGAAGAATTCTAGGAACAACACTGATTCCACAAATGCAACGTATAAACATCATCGGTACCGAAACGTCAAGCCGACAACGTGTGCTCTCAACATGTATTTTCGCAGTGCATTTATTGTTAATTTTATTTTAAGATAACCCGAGACATTAATATTATTTCTGTTTCTTAATGTTATTATTTATACAAACCAGTATCGTACAAAAACTTGCTCAAATATGTTCCATGAGCTACTCTTTGTATTCATAAAAACAAAAAACAAACTGCCACGATAGTAAAATAACATAACGCAAAATGTAAAAAAATTTTCGTATCAGAGAGATAAAAAGAAAAAACATTTCTTTTCTGTGCATAAAGTTACAGATGTCTATAACACTTTGCTTCAAGTTTCTATTAAGTTTTGTACAAATCGCTAGATTCGTAATTCGCGAAACATTGATGATTAAATTTCTACGGCAAAATCATTAACAGCGAAACATGTATGTCTTTTTACGTAATATGAGCCAAATAGATATCAGTACACTAAAAGCAAAACTACATGATCAGATAAATGTTATATTTCTGTGTTCTCTGATATATGTGTATGTGATAAAACAAAAAAATGAAATAAAAAACCATTAAAGAGAAACGATTTGCTGTAACTGTTATTTTGTTAAGGAACAATTATATATGTGCCTCGTTTGTTTATGTTTTTATATTCAGACAAAGAGAATAATTTTAATTTTTATATGAACTTGTAGATTTTTGATATTTTGCACACACATATAATATAAGAAACAAGTTCACATGAAAAGAAGTAATCTGTCTTTATTCTTACGAAACTTATGTTGCACGAACTAATTATTAAATGTGGATAATGTTAAATATCTAATGTCTAAATATCTATAATCTAACGAACTATGTATAAAACAACTTAAATACTTCTTACTCTTACACTCTTTTCATTTCGCGAAACTTGCACAATTCACACGCGTATTGCTTTCAAAAAATTCGAGAGCGAACAGGCTAGGAATATGTCTAACTACTCGTCTTGTTTTTATATAGAATACGTATGTACATTAACACCCCGGCATGTATATGTATGCCTTCACCTTTCGAGGATAATCGAACATTATTAGCCAGTTGCTGAATATTTATGAATGTTTGTGGAGTTTGTGAGAAAACAGTGTTCAGAATACGCTGATTCTTTGGTGATAATTGCGCGAGTATACCGAAACGAAGTGACTGACCAAACAAAACTTTAACAACTCTGACTCGACAAAAATGTGCAAATTAAATATGTATGTGCATAATAGTCGATTAGCTACAATATAACAATGAGTCTTTGCACAAGAAACATAACATTTTATATATCTTGTAAGATATGTGACCACACCACAAAGACGCTGTGTTATGTACATACGTATACAAGTGAGCGAATTAATGCTGCGTACTTATGGCGCACAAAAATTATACATTTTTACACTGCACAAGATATTGGAAACTTACTCGCTATCGATACTAAAAATGTAAATTTACAATTTAGTTGTAAACCGGCATGATGTTCTACACTTAAAATTATAACTAACTAATTATAACGTGACATTTACAACAATTGTGTAAAATTTCGTGTAAGTTCACATTTTTTTTTACAGTGTAGATGTATAATGTCAAAATCTGCAACACTTTTACTGTTTTCTAGTCGAATCTAATAATAGAAGTATTTCAGTTTTACCTCTTATCTCTTTTAAAATAGCTAACTTCAAGTTTTGGTAATCTATTAAGTACACAACATGTTTAACGCTTTCGATACACTTGTCCAGTTGTAAAATGTTCCTACAAAAGTAACAAGACATTTAGTAACACATGTATGCCACAAGTTGTTCGCGCATTATTGTATATATTTACAAAAAAACGTTAAATGTTAAATTATGTAAACTAATATATAATAGACAATTTATTTAAAATAATTGCCATTCTATCAAACGTATTACATTACTGTCGTTGTGTAAAAAAAGTTTGCCGAAGTATACTATAAATTACTTATAATAAACAGATTGAGAATAGACTAAAAATAAATGACAACATAAACTTTTTAATTATTATTAGAAAGCAAATTCTTCACACAATGCCATTTGCGGGACATCTTAATATTTATTTTTTATTATAATCTATAGAAATGAAATACTTTATACACATCACTCATATATATGTATATAATACAAATTTCATCCTCTGTGAGGTAACTGTAACTTCTTTAAGAACAAAAAGAAAAAGATTATGGCTCTAAAATGAGAAAGCTGTTGTGTCTTACACAATTATCTCTCTAAACGATTTGATTAGTTATAAAGCTGATTATAAACCAAAATAAAATATTTCAATTTACACAAATTTAGAAGTTACAGTACCTTAAAAGCTTATTAATCATCAATAATAGCACAATCATCGATAATAATGTCATCCGCTCTTTCAGTCGAAGTAACTTCTCTCACATTTACTACATTACTATCGTTTTGATCCGGGTTTACGTCATTGTTCAATATCAACAATGCCGCATCATTGTCTGTCTTTGTTTTGTTTCGCAACTCAACTTCTTTTAATGTTTTCTCAAACTCTTTTAAACGTTCTGTAAACGTTATTGACTCGTCGTTCTTGGTTGTTGGAGTAGTGATGTAATTCGTTGAACTGTCTTCTTGCTCACAATTATTTGTCTGATCGGAATCTGCATGCAAGATAAACGACGAATTCGTCTCTATTTGCTTTTCAATTGGTATTTTGTTCGAGTCCGTTAAACCATCCATATCCTCAATCTCGATGCCGTGATCTTCAATATGTTGCAAGTAAAAGATAAATTGTTCCTCGTATTTGCCGAAGTTCTCAAGCGTCATCACTGCTTTCGAAGCACTATCGTCTGTTCTCGACTTGTCATAATCGACTTTCTTCAAAACCGAGTGACCGATATATTTCTCATAATCCCTTGAGATCACGTCGTATACTTGAATCTCTTGATCTACCAATGAATGCGCAATGTCATCACCGACGGCTCGATGCACAACTTGTTTTTTAGAGAAAAGCACATTTTCAACAATTTTACACTGTTTAACAAGTTCAGATGGCTCGATAACTTTGTGATCGATCAATTTTTCAATTTCAGACTCGGTATCGGAATCGTTAACGCAAATCATGTCTAATGGAATCTCTACATTTTCCGAACTTGTTATTGTGTTCTCGTCGGTTGAAGACGGCGACGCGTTCTTATCTATTTTTCGAGATCTCACCCAGTCATTATATTCGCGCACTGCTCTATCGTTAATTTGCGCTAACTGTAGTACCGTGTCGCGTATAATTTGATAAAACTGCATCATCTTTTTTCGCGCAATCAAATCAATATCTTCATTTCGTTCATTTAAATTAAAGAAATTCACTAGTTTTTCATTTATGTTACTTAAAACTTGTTTGAGTTCTTGACTGTGCGGCGACATCTTCTCACTAAAGGAAGGAGGAGTCGTCTTCAGAGATGAGTACATCACTTTCAGAGACTGTTCTATTATTTTACCGATATTTGTCTTGTCCCATGCAAGCGCAACAGGAACTATTCTCTCGGAAGATATAATAACATCCTTGTTCTTGTTATTCACATTGGCTGTTGGATTTTCGACAATCTTCGGTTCGTCGTCAGAATCACTGTCAAGTTCGATTATGTTGGAAGGCGTGCCTTCAAGCAAGTTCCGCAAGACAAGAGAAGATCTGTTTGGTGATTTGGGTATGGACACCATTGTATTTGACTGGAGTGATTGCGGTGCATGGAATTTATTTGACTGTAACGGTTGGCTCGTCTGTGACTGTGACTGAGGAATAAGAACTGCGCATCTACGAGGCGCGGAGTCTGCAGTAGACGGTGTAATATAAGCGTTTGAACCTATGGAACCTACCAGAGTAGCGTGATATATTGTCTGTTTTTGCAATGTATTGGTATTTTCAAATCTCGATGATGATGAAACGTCTGAACGAGACATGTCATTCACTAAACTTGATGATGGAAAGAGAACGTTATCCGACACAGTTCTGATCTTATTGGGCTCGGTTCCTTGTTCATTCGAAGGGAAATTAGTTAACATCGAAGTTGGACGTGGCCGAATGGGATACAGTTGCTTCACATATGACGTATTGACGCCATTTAAATTGGTATGCATCGGCTGAGTGAGTTTGAACTTTCTCATTTGTTTGCGTTTGTTTCCTTGATTTATTAACCCATTGTATGAAGGTACATATGTCTCATCCTCATCTTCAGAATTTGATTCGTTTCTTCGACGTTTGCGTTTTCTCGTACGCGGACAACACGGCGATTCATCTAAATTCATCTTATCCTCAATTTCCTGGGTAGACATTACCTTACTATTTTTGAGTATTCTGTGAAATATATTAAAAATCAATATCAATATGCACATATTCAAAAAAATAAATAAATTAAAGATTGATGTGTTACTAATAAGAGCATTTCTCGTGACAATACCTTTTTACTGTTTTCACGTGTTCGAGAAGAGCCCAACACACAGCTCTTGCGCTGTACAGATCACTAGGATTGCATACAAAGCATTTCCATTTTTCGTCGGCCTCAATTTTCTTTCTAACCAAAGATGTGAAATTTCTTCTTATACATTTTGTACAAAATGTATTACTGCAATATGAACAGCAATACAAACTACCACCATTTGCACACCATCTACAGAACATGTCTGTAGCATCATCACCTAAAGATATAAAGTATAAATCATAAATTATAATTCTAATAAATTATAAACATTTTATAAAACACACACGAATAAATAAATTGATTATGTTTACCTTGTTCAAAATTGCCATCTCCATAAAATGCTCGACATTTTGCACAAAGTAGCGTACGAAGTATAGGATGTTGATACATATTATGAGCTTGAGATGGAGCAGAACCTATGTGCACGTCGCATGCTGTACAGTGAAGTCTCCAGAATCTTACGGATGCAAGATCTGAAACATTAAATGTTTATGTTACACACATGTAATATGCGCAATTTCTGCTATTTCAAAAGTAACTTCTTGTAAATTTATATTATTTTCTTCAATCAAATCGAAACAAACAGGGAAAAAAAAATGTGTGAACTATAAACTGTTAGTGAGAAGTAGAAAGACTTCTTGTCCACACACAGAACTGACCATTGTCGAACATGAGGTTGTAGAAATTCTTCTCTTCCTCGGGAACCGGCGCGACTTCCAGTTCGGGAATTGAGTTGAGTAAACTGTTATCTTTTTCTGATACTGCTGCAATAGAAGAGAACAAAGTATAGGTTAGAACAACTCGAGTATCGAGTTTGGATATGGAAGCTCGCGTTTCGTTGCGTCCGTTCTGCTCGCAACAATCATTACTTACCATTTGAATCCGTTTCCGACTCTTCTTTCACCTGTACCTCGAGCATAGCTGAGATATCCATGTTAGTTTTGGCAACTTCGTCGATCATCAGCAGCAAAGTTGTATGTTTCAAAACAACCGGGATTGTTGCACCGCCATTTTCCTACGTGAAACAGCGTGAGAGCGGTTGTAACGAGGTTTCCGATTGACGTAAAGGATCTCAAAGATTCGCGTTATCGAATTCGCGCAATTAATCGCAATTTAATCGAAGAACTTTCGCGCTGCAGCTCCGCCAGTTCCAACTCTGGTCCGGTTAACCTGCCTGCCTACGGCTGAACTCCTAACTCCATCCTGTTCTGACAGAAATGGCACGTCGGGGAAAAAAAAAAACCGGAGAGAAAGAGAACCACATCGAACATGTGGCGTTCTTGTTTCTCTCGGAGCACAAATGTTGTTGTTTTTTTTTTTATAAACAATTTTTTTTCTCGCCAAACCTTTCAGAAAACACTTTGCGCAATATGAGACGACGCACAGAGACAGATGAATTTCAATATTCCTCACACATATCTATACAAACACACATCATCGCGCACATGCAGCCACTTGCCCACTTGTGTGGTGCGGGCCCGTGTTTCTAGATCCATCGCCGGTAAACTTGCGAAAATCTATAGTTTACGTCATGCACTTTATATATTTTCATCTATCCGTTTCTTTTAAGGCGCATTTTCATATCTTTCTCGCACATGAATACTCGACGTTTCCAACGGAACGACACACGTGACCGTTGCTGTGGAAAAACGATTGTTTAAATATGGCGCACATTTTCAATTTATCTTCGAACGCGAGAAAGAATCCTGTCCCAGAGAGAGAGAGAGAGAGAGCGCACGAGAGAGTGCACATCGAAAAACAATGAGCGAAGAAATTACGGAGAAGAATGCGTCCCTCGACAAGACAGCTCGGAAACTCACCGAGGATATACAGAACATGTCGAATTACAAGGCGCTTTACAGCGAAATACAGGTGGGTGGTGTTGAGACTCGAATTACACATTTTGGGAGAAATTTAATTGTTGTTATCCTTGTCTTTTTCTCGCCAGAGACTCGTCGCGTCGCCCGTCGTGGACAAGGACGATTTCAAAAATTCCCTGATCGCGGCATTGAAAACCAACGGCTTGGAAACGGAGATCAGAAACACCGTGTTTCACTGGGCGCGATCGCGAGTACGTGGGTACTTGTGTTTTTTTTTTTTTTTTTTTTTTCAAGGCAATTTTGGGTACAAGTTTTAACGATCCGAACAAATTTTCAGGGCTCGTTGCACTCGCGATCGGTTTCCCACATACAATCGGCCGATCTGAGTTACTTGAAGAAGACACAGATTCAATGGGAACGGCGCATACAGAAGTCGTTGAATTCGACGTGCAGCGAACTAAATATTCCACTGGCTCGTATAAGACCAACTGCCGATCGGGACGAACTTGTCGAAAAGTGGAACGAACTTAGCACTTACGACATCGGTTAATATTTATTCGCGAAAATATATCGTCTCACAAATTATTCGTTGCTTATCTCGTTTGTGTGATGCAATTTTTCTCATTTCAGATTTGTCGCAATATCGACCGTTGTACGCGCCGAAGGATTTCTTAGACGTGTTGTTTTCCATACGCGATCCTTCCTTTAAGAAGCAACCGTGCGTGTAGAGAAACTTTATATAGATTTATTAAACATGATAATTAGACAATTAAATTTATATAATTTGATTTTAAATTCTTGATAATAACACATTCACGAGAATGAGACAAACGTGTTTTAACAAGAGCGGAAAACCGTTTCAGAGACGAATTGAATTGGGATTTCAGTCACATACAAATTGGCGTAAAAACACTCGCGCAATTGGTATATAAAACTTTTTTACAAATGATTGTACAAATTTGTGATTTTTGTGTATATATATCTTGAGTACGACATATTTTTTTTTTTTTTCTGTGTAGAGACGCATGTATTCGGAATTGGCTCAAGGAATGTCGTTACTCGGAGTGAATCCTGAACTGCCGTCCGCGGAAGGTTTTCCGAATTTAGAAGCCGAGCGTACGCACATCGGCGAAAAAGTACTGAGTTCCAATCACGCACCGATCGCTCAAGAATTTCTCAAACGTGGCTCGCCGCGAGCGTTACGCGGTCGACTCTGGTCTCTCGTTCTCGGATCCGTTATCAAAGATAACGTACGATTAATGTTTCATAGGTAGACGTCTTTGTTACAAAATAATCTAGATAAATTCCTTTTGTTTCAGGACGTAGATTATTACGATGAATTAAAAAATATGGTATTGCAGTACGACATTGTGATAGATAAACTGATAATAATGGTAAATTTGTTTTGTTTGTTTTTTTTTTTTCAACGCAAATATTTCGATATAAAACAAACAGCAATTGTATTGTTAATGTAACGATTGCGCGCAGGATGTACAGTTAACGGCAAGAAACGACGATCAGTATTTTGTATTCGAGGATATTTTGTACAAAACCATGTTGTGTTTCTCGCGAGATTCCGAAGTGCTTGCTCCGGTCACAACTGACAGAAGTGCCGGCGGCCAAGTGATTCACGCGGTTCTGCAGGGCAAACCGGCGACGTTAGAAAATACATTGGTTTTTCCACCTAGCGGTGTTATTCCGTTTCACGGATTCACAATGTACGGTAAGAAATTCTATTCCAAAATTATTATTGCACGGCATTCAGACTCAAGTTAAATTCACGTGTGTAATTTAATTGAACGAACTGCAAATTATACACCGTGTGTGGTGGTTGCTAGCCACACCGTTTTGTTATTTATACGACGATCCCTGCGCCATGTATTACACTTTTCGTGCGTTTTACCTGAGATATTGGTTTCGTCTGCACACCGTGTCGAGCCACGAACAAGGCATAGTCGCTCTCTGTTTGCTCTTCGAACGATTGCTGCAGTGCCACGAACCGCAATTATGGGCCCATTTAAAAAATATACACGTTCAACCGTGAGTGTCAACTTCAACGTTTTGTTTTCTCAATTAATTAACATGTTTTTTTATTTACGTACGTTAATATCATAAGCGCGCGCACTTATTGTTTTTTTTTTTTTAGCATAAGAATAGTTTTTAAATGGCTCATGAGAGGTTTCAGCGGTCATTTACCACCCGAACAACTGTTGTATCTGTGGGATCTAATTCTCGGTTATGACTCTTTGGAGATCATCCCGTTATTGGCAGTGACAATACTGAGTTTTCGAAAAGAAAATTTACTGCAAGTCAATACTCAGCAAAATGTAGAGGTGTGCAAACAACACAGCTTACTAAATACATATGTGCAAATCATTATGTGCAAATCTGTTTATAACGTGAATATTTATGTACACATCTTTATTTTCAGGCTGTATTAGCAGATTTATCTTCGTTAAAAGTAATGCCTCTCTTACAACTAGCTCTCTTGAAAGAATAATAGTATTATTTATATATATATATTTTATGTACATGAAATACCGATGCGCAACACAGAATTTGTAATTTTTTAATGATATATATACGTATCAAATTTGGTAATCCTATGGATTTGATGTGATACGTAGATTTACTTCCACACATAGAAAAATAATTACACATATTATAATATATTATATGTATTATATATCAGCGCATAATATGTATATATGCTAAATATCAAATACATAAATAACATATATATCATTTAAAGATTTTACTTTTCAAACGTATTGCGATAAAACAATACAAACATGACCGCTAAAACAATCGCTGATATTCAGTGAAGTGTCGTTGAACAATATCATCGCGGGAGAGGGAGAAGTGCGCTGCGTCTCGGGTTGAAAGGTGGAGAGGGAGACTTTCCTGTTTCCGGCTGTCAACCCGTCACAACCCGTGGAGCTTGGTAGAGCAGCGACACTCGGTTTCGCACAGTCTTTTCGTTGTGTTTATCGTGTTTGTCGCCGCAACACACTCGAGATTTGCATCGAAAGCGCGTTGAATTGGCGTGTGTGAATGCGCCTCGATTTGCGAATCGTGAGTATTCCGCTTTGCGTCACGTTTCGCCGCGAAAATCGCGTCCCTGATCAGCGTCATTGCGGTAAAGCCGAAGCGGCGATCCACAGCCCGACGACGAACCGAAGGGTAGGGTGATTCTCACCCCCGAATTATTAGTCATGCACGGCTTTGCTCGGCGACGCCGAACGACCGCGTCAGTGTTACCCGCTTGTAACCAACGCCGTTGATGCGATCCCAAGAGACTTCGGCGTCGATTTCTACCTGCCATTATCGAGGCCGGGAACGCCCAGCAAATTATATTCGCATTTCTGTCCGAGCGATTGTATTACCTGCGCGAAATCTTGAATGACAAATACAATCGCGAGAGTTTCATTTTCCAAAAGTTCTTGAAAACTCTGGTCTTTGTTCTGTTCCCAAAAAGTTTGTGCTTTATATGATCTCTATAGAGTCATCAATAATTTTCACATATGCTTGTGTCAAATGTTATCAAGTTTGATAATTTTGATTAATTATAATGCCAGGCAAAACAACAATTGTGTCCACAATATGTTATATTGTTACAAAATGTTATTTGATATAACCTTGTATCTTATCTTCTTTAGATTACATGATCTAAGCAGAGTAGAGAGATTTAAAGTGAGTTAGCAACATCAAAATGGCTTGGCGTTTTAAAGCATCTAAATATAAAAATGCCGCACCAATTGTTCCTAAGCCAGAGGCTTGTATTCGGGATATTTCTGTGGGCTCATATCAAACCTATGGGAACAACATAACAGCCTCTGCAGCGTTTATGGCATTCAATGTTGATCATAATGGTATATTTGCTTATACAATAGAGATTTACATTCTGTTTGGCTTTGTTTTATTTGTTATTTTTCAATAAAATTTTTGGTTCTCTGTTAAGGTTCCAGTTTAGCAGTATTGCCATTAGAAGATTGTGGTAGAAAGAGCAAGACTATGCCACTGCTTCATGCGCATGCAGACACTGTGACAGATATGGATTTTTCTCCTTTTCACGATGGCTTACTTGCAACTGGTTCTCAGGATTGTCTTGTAAGAATCTTAAAACTTTATTCTCAGTAAATAGAAAATTATTATTTAGAAATATTAATACTCTCTTTACTTAAAACAAAAATTAGATTTTTTTGTACGTGTGTATTATTCGAATTAGGTAAAATTGTGGCATATCCCAGAAACTGGTTTGGAAGAGTCTTTGTGCAATCCAGAATGTACATTCTCTCATCGCCAACGAAGAGTCGAAGCAGTATGTTGGCATCCAACCGCCGAACATCTTCTGACCACTACATCTTTCACCAACCTGTCCCTTTGGGATGTTCTCTCTCAGCAGGAACTTTTCTGTAAATATATTTTACAACTTTACCAATCGTTTTTTCCTTACATTTTCTGTTACTCGTGAACATTTGTGTGATGTTGCAGCTAACAGTGATCACACAGAAGTAATTCAATCTCTAAGTTGGAAGCAAGATGGCACTGTTTTGGCAACGTCCTGCAAGGACAAGCAAGTGAGGATCATAGATCCTCGAGCGTCCTCTTATATTGTTAACTCGTGCTCAAGCCATCAAAGCATCAAAGATTCCAGAATAGTTTGGTTAAATAACAGTGATAGAATACTCACCACAGGATTCGACGCAGCAAGACTTCGTCAAGTTTTCATTAGGGACTTGAGGCATTTAAATGACCCAGTAAAAACACTAGAGTTGGACTGCAGCACTGGGTAAGTACAAGTTTCTTGATTTTCATCTCTCTACATTGCAAAGAATTATGATTTACATTGAAAATCACACTGCTGATGTATAAAATCTTATCTTTTGTAGTATTTTGATGCCACTTTTCGATCCTGACACAAATATGCTCTTTCTTGCTGGAAAAGGTGACACTACTATTATGTACATGGAAGTCACAGATAAAGATCCTTATCTTGTGGAGGGAATCCGTCACAGCGGCGAGCAGACCAAAGGGGTTTGCTTGGTTCCCAAACGAGCGCTCAATGTTATGCAGGCCGAAGTTAACAGACTGTTACAACTCACTTCCAATATAGTGATTCCAATCATGTATCAAGTGCCACGAAAAGTAAGCGGTAGTAGTTGCGTGAATCATTATCGCGCAATATGGCAAGTTACAATTAAAAGTTTCGTAACAAGCATTGCATTTCAGACGTACAGAGACTTTCACGCGGACATTTATCCAGAAACAGCTGGTTATGTTGCTCAAAATAACGCAGCGGCATGGATTAAAGGTCATAATGCGCCTGTACCAAAAATATCGCTTGATCCTGCTAAAAGGAACAAAGGCGAAGAGCCGATTACTGTGAGTGAACATTTTAACAACTGCTGTGATTGTTTTAATATTGTTCTAAATGTGGAACTTAAGGTAGTTTGGATCAAAAAGAGATTCAAATGTTTGGTCATATTTGTAAATATTATTTGTACGATTTTATTTTTGTTTTTTAATCATCAATCACCGCATGCTTTTCATCGTCACAACTTTTTATTTGCATTGCCATTCATATCGCGCTAATAATAGTTCTATGTAAGACGTATCTGCAATGTATTATTTATTGGTTGTATAAAGTGCTGTGTAATTTTTAGTTAATTGTGTTCTCTCTTCCGAGATACGATATTATATGTATGTTTTATATAAAAATGTATAAAAAAAGAGCAGAATATAAATTAAGCATATTAAAATATTTTTATTTGCGATCTATATATGTTTAATTTACAAAAGTTAACATTTATTAAAGTTTTATACATATATATATATATATATATTTAATTATTGTTACATACACTGATACATGCATATTTTATTTTGCGCTATCTAATTTCTTTTTCCATATTCTGTGTATATTTTTTTCACGTTTCAGATATCCAATATATGTTTTATAGTTTATACATTAGCACCATTCAAACTATTATTCCTGGCACGTGTAATATAAGTGGCAATTGATGTTGTAGCTTATTCTGCAGCGTAAGTAAAGAGTACGAAGTGTAAAAAAACATTTGGATCAATTATTTAAAGATAGAGTTTTCTTTTTCTATTACATTGGCTATTTCACACACAAGCAAATTTTTCATTAAGAAATACTTGAAACTTTATCGGAGCTTTAGTTACGTCTTCTGTATTTTTTCGTCTTTTTGTACAAAGAGACAAGTGCAAGCTATATGTGTATGTATGTGTGTAAAAGTTATGTGAATGTAGATATATATTTGATTGCTGTCGTTAAATTTACATATCACATCGAATGCAGAAACGCATTTTCAAATGTGCAAAATCGAACAGTGTAGTTTTATTCGTTGCGGTTCGCGGTCATTTAAGGATTTTACCGTACCTCCAGGTACACAAAGGGAATTTAGCGGCGCTCAAAGAGAATCAAAGCGAAATTAAAATGGAACAACAACAAACTCAACAACAACAACAACAACAACAAATGAACTCTCGGCAATCAAAAGCCTTGGTCATTACCACGCCGAAAGGATTCTCAAAACCACAGAGCAACGCGAACGAAAATGATGACAATATCGAAAACGAAGCCGAAAAAATGGACGACTCGAAAAAACTCGAGACGGAAGAAGAAAAGACGAAGATGCAAAATGGAGGACAAACTGTTCCACCGAAACCTTTACCGAGAGCGTCACGAACTAACAGCATCTCCGAAGAGGAACCGAAACCAGTGGCGCGTCCTCGCACATCGCCGAATCCCGGATCAGTAGTTACATCAGTAAATCCTAATGCGATTGGCGGATATAAGGTTGTAATCAGCTTAGAAAAAAAGAGCATTCTAATGTTATATAAGGAATTATTTGATGTTCGTGACAATGCGTGACACTTTTGCGTGTGTGGCCGATTTTTGTTTAAATCACACTTACATCATCATTGTCATGTCATTACTAACACAGTAATTTTCTCTGCGAGAATAATTCTTAGGATATGTAGAGGAAGACGAATAGATATTTATATTTTTTTTTTCTTTTCAATTTGTAGCCCCGCCTCGGTCCTAAACCATTCCAAGCAAAGTCCACCAGTCAGGAATTTTCGTTCGATAAAGTCTTCTCTGTACCTGTTGCGCCGAATAGTGACAACACCAGCAACGGTTGTCATCATCAGAACGAAGTTAATAACGTTGTAGAGCATAACACGGAAGCGGACAAGTCGCCTACTTTGACGCCTAACGAGCGCGTGAAAGATACGGAAAATGGCAAGAGCGATTCCAGTTCCATAGAGGAAGACGCTAATTCGAGCGACTCTGGTTATAAGCCGAAAACACCGAGCACCGCGGAGAGACGCAAAGTGTTTGAAACGAAAATGAAAGACGAGTCGCCCGAAAATGAAGACATTGGTAATTTTGAACGCGGCGCAAACAGAAATTCGATAGCCGAAAGACGGCGTCTTTACGAGAGTCGATCTGTATCTGTTACCGATGGGAATTTAGCGGAGAAAGCGATGGGCTCGCCAACCATGTTGAGACGAAGAGATTCCTTCAAGGCGAAGAGCGAAGTTATCAAAGAGGATGAGACGAAAAAAAGTGTTCCCATGTTACGACAGCAGAGCATGGATCCTAAATTGGAAAAGATAGAACCAGTTGCAACACCAGCTTCGAAAAGAACATCGACAGTCTTCGGAAGAGTGTCCAAGTTTCGGCATTTGAAAGGCACACCGGGACACAAATCTACGCATATTGAAAATATACGTAATATCAGTCGTCAAATATCCGGCGAGTGCGATGGCTTTCACGGTAAATAATAATTTTGTCCTCGAATAATGTGTGCAGTAAAAAAAATTCAAGCATAATGAGTACATATCTCTGTTTCTTTTGAATTTGCAGCTAATCCTGATCGAGTAGCTGTACCTTTGAGTGGTCCAGGTGGAAAGATAGCAGTATTGGAGTTGAAGAAAACCGGAAGACTACCGGATGGGGTAATGCCAGCATTGGTTCACGGCGCAACCGTAATGGACTTTCAATGGGACCCCTTTGATAATCAAAGATTGGCAGTTGGTGAGTTTGTTTATTAGAGAAGTTGTACAACATTGTAATAAAAAATATTTATTACAATTTGAAGAAATATATAAAAATCTTTTCTCTCTTTGTATTAGCTTGCGACGATGGAATAATTCGATTGTGGGAAATACCAGAATCTGGCTTGGCAAAACCGACAAACGAGCCGAAACACGTCATAGAAGCTCATACTGATAAGATCTACTTGATTAAATTTCATCCGCTGGCTTCAAACGTGCTCGCGTCCGCTTCTTACGATACGACCGTCAAGATTTGGGATTTGTCGCTCTTGTCATCTACCGAAACAGCAATTGCGAAAATCACACTGACCGGTCATACGGATCAGATATTTAGTTTAGCGTGGTCGCCGTGCGGTCAGTATCTTGCCAGCGCGTGCAAAGATGTCAAATTACGTATCTACAAGCCTCGATCGAGCGACAGTCCCGTGAAAGAGGGAAAAGGTCCCGTTGGCACGAGAGGGGCGAGAGTTGTATGGGCGCTCGAAGGCAAATATCTTGTTGTAATGGGCTTTGACAAGTAAGCGCGATAAATCACGTTTCGTTTCGTACGATATAATAAACTGCGAAAGGAAATTATATTGAAATCTTGTGTTTCAGAGTTTCTGAAAGACAGATCTACGTATTTAAGATGGATAATCTAAATACTCCTTTGAACACTGTTGGATTAGACGTCTCACCTGCCATATTAATGCCATATTATGACGAAGACAGTTCTACGCTTTTCTTAACTGGACGTGTAAGAGTGTTTTTCTTAATTAAAAAAAATCATCTTAATTACATTTGAAGTTTGCTATAATCTTTCTTTTTACTACGAAAAATCAATTTTAGGGTGACTCTACAATATACGCTTTTGAAGTAACCGAGGAACCTCCGTATTGCTGTCCACTGAGCCACCATAGATGCAGCAGTTTACACCAGGGCTTATCATTCCTTCCAAAAAATAAATGCGATGTGGCTAGCGTAGAGTTTGCATCTGCCTTGAGATTAACAAATAATACAATAGAACCTTTAAGCTTTACTGTACCGCGCATAAAGGTACGTACTATACAATAATAGATAAAAAAAAAATTTTAAAAAACTAGAAATCACTGATAAAACTCCTAACGTATGTACTTGTTTCAATTAGAGTGAATTATTCCAAGATGATCTTTTCCCTCCAACCAAAGTTATTTGGAAACCAACTTTGTCCGCAGCCGAATGGTTTAACGGTATCAATAAACAGCCATCTAGAATAAGTCTGAAACCGCCTGGTATGGACAATTGTAAGTAGAAAATACTATTTTATATGTTCTTAAAATCGAAAGATGTAATTAATTAACACGTGAATTTTTATATCCACAGTAACTGAGAATCAATCACAAAATGTAGTTACGCCTCCTCAAATTGCAAGCAAACCTTCAACAACTCCTTTTGGCATCACTGCACAACCTTTCAGTAGATTAGGTTGGAACCCGGATGTTAAAGCGAAACAAGAAGAGGTAAGACGTCACTGAATTTACATATGTTTGCATGTAATTGAATATTGATTAAAAACGTTGCCGTAAAACAAAATCAGCAAAACAAATTTCACTCATAAAATCATGATCGGAAAAATGCATGTAAATTTTCACGTCAATGTGTAGTAGTGGTATGACTTGCAATTAAGTATGACAAGCTTGAATCACAAAATTGTTCCTTGCTTTATCATTTAATTGTACAAAATGCCATGTATGTCAGAAGAAATATTCAAAATTGCTTTAAAAATTGTCGGAGAAAAAAAACTATTTTCTTTAATAAAACTTCCTATATAAATATTGTGGATGTGAGAGAAAAGCAAAGAAGAAAAGAAAAGAGTCTTGCTTTTATGTGATATCATAACTGAGCGTATTGTGTGATATGTGTGAGTCAGATCCAGAAAACTATGAGCCATTTTGTGGGAGATGTCATCCAGTGTTCACTGGAACAAGATCATATGGAAGGTGTAGAGGAGCACGAATGGGTAGGTCTTATTTGTGTTTATCCAAGTAGTTAGTAGCTTGTATTCCCTTTTTTCTGTACTTTTAGTGGCACATATTATGAATGCATATGTAAAAGAAATTTATATAAAATATGCTCACAAAGAAAGACAAAGAAAAGGAAAATTATTTAACATACGTGCGTTGTTCTTTAGGACGAGTGAAACTTGAAGACCTGCGGAGACAGATGCAACCTGATATGGCAAAACTCAACCCATGTAGTTGTTCGAGCCGTAAATTATTTATAAGTTAGAGTTATATATCAAAGAACATCGCAGTGTTACTGTGTACAGAAAGAGAGGCAATTGTATCCGAGAAAAAGACAGAGAGAGAAAGAGAGATGTACTTCCAACGATTTTCTTTCGAAGAGAAGACGAGCGATAAGTACAGTGTTTTGTATCAATTTACAACAGTAATACTCATTTTTTCGTAAATCTAGCTTAAGATTTTGTAAACACATTTTTCACCGCATAGAAATAAGAGAAATCAGGCCTTGTTAAATTACATTAATTAATTAATTTCTAAAAAAAAAAAGAAGAAAAAAAAATGAATGAATGTCACAAAAGAGGGAGTTTTTATCTTGGCAATGTAATCAATGCAATATGTAACGCAGTGTTGATGTAACGCTGTTCTTATAAAACCAAATGCGTGATTATAGCTCTAGTCGGGAATCAGTTTTCTTTTAATTGCTAATTTTTCATACATTTCTAGCTACAAATAATTCTATGGTATATTATTACTGCTGTAGAAATCATATTATAGATATATAAGATATGCTTAATTACTGTCAGGAGAATTGAAAAACTTATAGTGCGATTTGACAATAGAGTTTCATCTAATCTATTTAATGAATATCAGTTTGAAGATTCAACGGATAAGTAATTCTTAGAAGAAGTATGCTAGTATATTCATTACGCTTTCCAGTACCGAGTGTGAACGATATCAATTGTGTCAGAGACAATTATTGACAAGTATTTGATTATTTGCTATAATTGATTGTTGTGCATTAAAAACGAATTCCTTACGTAAATGAAAACTTTACTCGAAATACGTGCCATTTATAAAGCAAACGGATCTAACACTTTCTCTCGCTAACAAAAACGACGAGACAGTATTATATCACTTATTGTTAGATGTAATTTCTTAAATGTAATAATTCTTCGATGAAATTAAGACGTTCTTCTTTACTTGATGAACTGCCACACGCTCTCGAGTGCCAGATATGTTTTCGTTTCGGTAATGCTCAATGTCAATAATAGTCTCAGTATACGACATAATATAATCTATCATCATATATGTGTGATAAAATATAGAGCAAGTGACAGTTTCGTCGCAGAATTATGAAACAGAGATTTTTTTACGACATTTCGTATCCGTGTATGCACATTAATAAAAGATAGTATACAAGATAAATAAAATGCATAAGGGAAAGCATTAAATATATACATATGTTAAGCACTCTGCAAACACATTCAAACAATTATTATAACATGGAGAAAACGACTGATGATTTTTTATACTCTTCTTACCAGAATATCGAATATATACCATTAGAATGTTTCACTTCTTTCACGCGTGTTAGTATGCAAAAACTAATCCTCCTATAAACTATCTTTTTATGAAAAAGAAAACTAAACTTTTATATCATAAATAAGCAGTCACACCTCACATTGTTTCTTTGTAATATTATATCTGACAATTGTGTAACTTTTCATATCGGCGGCATACGAATATATTCGAAAATTATAATGTAGTGCCAAAAGTAAATTAATAATGGTAATTTTTGTATTCCGCACACGTTTAGACCTGTAAGATGTTTCAGAAAAGCATTCGAAAGTATTAACGAATTTTCTATACGTGTCAATGGTAAAAATGAGACTAAGACAAAACTTGATGAAATTTTAGCATATATGTTATATTTCTGTCGTCCATAAAAAAAAAATAAAAATAAATAGAAAATAGAAGAAAGAGAAATTCAACAGTATTGCGTACTTTGAAATAATTTTTAATTCTAATGTTTGTGTGTCACATTATATTATATAAGCACACAAGTATGATCAAGATTTATACTTTTGCAGTTTTAAAGCAAACTCTCTATTCATTCGTGACAGAGGTGTAATGAAACGCAATCTCTTGCAATACGTAAGATTTGAGAGATCAAGATTTATAACAAAAAATGTTCAAATCTTTGAAAATTTTTCGCCACTTTATCTCGTGCTTTGTAAACGATTGTTGTCAAAATGATTTTATCATATAATGATGTATCTTTATATCAGTCTTATACCAATTATTGTATTTGAGCTATAAATCTTTTTATTAAAAAAAAATTCAAAGTGTCTAATTTTAATATTCGCATTTCCCAAAGTTTCTCGTATTGTAAATGTAATTCTGCCCACAATAAGAGTATTACGTTTTGATTTATAAAAACGTTTATTTAACATGTGTATTTTATCAGATAAAGTAAATTTTACGTTTTTTAAGCATTTTATTTGTTTCAAAAAGCATATAGGAATGTTTTTATTGTGAATAAATATAAATGTTTTTATAACTGTGTATAGATTTTATGCATTTTTATAATATTTAAGTAATTGTTTCGTGATTCATGTTATATATATATATAAAGATATACAATATCTATTAAACAATATTACTTAAATCATCTAATATATCCAACGCGATCTCTAGGAATCAACCTAAGATCCGAGCCATGTTTAAGAAACACATTTCCTGAAAGTTCAAATTGTATAATTTGGTTGTATAGAGTTTATAGGCAAAAAATCATTGTTACGTAAAGATTTACCCGCAGTTTGTTGAGGATTAATTCCTATGCCATCGTCTGTAATTATTGCTGATGTAGCTGGTGGTACTCTAAATTCTTCAGCAGCAAATTTTAACACAGCAGTAAATGGAGTATTTTCCGGTACACTAAGTCTGCAATTGAAATAACAATCATTGAAATGTATTTTCATTATCATGCAAAAACGTGCTGACAATATATAATGTAAAGAAAAATATTTTTTTATGCAAAAATATTTTTGCATTATACATAAATAATTACATAATTGTAATATTTTAACACAGGGTTGAGTGGTAATTATATTGTTAAAAACAGCAATTGTTGCGGTAAAAATAATTTATTTTTATACAAGTCATTAAGTATTTTATAAAATGTAAAATTTGTGAGATTAAAACATCAATTCTAGAAAAATTACTATTAGTTCGAAATATCAGCTTCAATATCGTTCCATATGTCACTATCTGGTTGAGTTTTTACAGCAGACATTCGATTGTAAATACGTTCGCGAATTACACGAGGACCATTCAACAAAGTCTTTATTAGCTTGCAGAGATGTTCATAGTTAAATTTAAAATCTGAATGCCACTTTCCATCTTTAATGTACATATTTCGCGCAAAATAGAATATTGCATCGATAAAATCCATACAAAAATCGTTATTGTCTCGGAGTAAAATCAAAAGTAATTTTCTTTCAGTATTCGCAAATGTCACGCATATTTCGGGATCGTAATTGACCAGTTTTGCCGTGAAAATCTCTGCGACTAATTTTTTAATTGTATCATTGTTTGATTCATTTGTTAGATGTATCAATTTTGAAACATGACCATCATGTAACATCTTGTTTATGCATTCCACAACATCATTTTGATCTCCATTAGCTATTGCTATTTGCCATGACATAATCAATGCTTCATCTTCCATGTGAGACAATGGCACTTCTAATTCTGTCAAGGATTCTATGATCATGTTTGTGGCAATGGATGTGCTCATAATTTCTTTCAGAAAAATACTTAATCTGTCCTGACTGAAATGTTGGGTGTACAGTTTTAAATATTCGTCAACTATCTTTGTGGGAATACGCGTATCTTTCACATAATGTTCTAATAATCTGTCACAGGCTTTTTCCAAATCGGAACATGTAATTTCCTCATTCTGTGGAAATAATTTTCGCTCCAACTTCTTACGCAAATACTTTTCAAAACTCAACGTTTTATCTTCAGCTCGAACTTTTTCAATAGTAGCTTCGATAAAATGAGCACATTTGAAAGCTTGCGTTATATTTTCCACTGTTATCTCTTCACCGACAATTGGTGTTTGGAGCAACGTGAAAAACACATCGATGGTTTTGAAAATTTCCGAGCTTACAGCTTGCATTCTGTCGTATCACTTAAGAGAATGTATTTTTTAAACGGCCACTTACACTTTGTATGGCAGACTGGGATCAGACGTAAGAGTTATTCTGAAAGTAACTTTGGACCTGCAACACAGTACACTTTATCAGTTGTCAAACCGACAAAACATATGGTTTCATCAGACATGTGCAAGCTTCTTTATCTCTTTATTTTTTATCTTAAAAACTTAATAAAACTCCACGTACGCCATATGGTTATTCAATATGCCGATTGCTACTGTACGATATGAAGATAATATAAGAGTAAACTCAAGTTGTCTCAAATCTCAAATTTGTATTTAATACTGCAATTGCTTTAAATTGTTTGAAGCAGAGAGAAGAGAGACAGCGGCCAAGGCCTATAGAGAAATGTGTAATCACTTTTCCGCCTCGTAAACTAGCGCATGTCCACGAGTGGTACAACACATTGGAACTACGCAGCCAGTCCACGAGCGACATGTCGGTACGCTATGTCCACAGCGTGCGGTTTTATTCTGTGCTATGTGCACGAGTTTAAATGGTCAACTTTCTTTAAGTGTGTGAGTATATTCGAGAGCGTGAATTTGATTTTTTTTGAAATTTAAAATGAACGATCTCGTGATGAGAAGATGAGAAAGGAAAACAGAAAAGGATAAGAAAAACCATTGCAACTTTTCGTACAACATAAATGTGACATACCAGAAAATATGTGATAGTCAAGAAAAGAATCTTATTTTAGCGAGCAACATCAGAATTCGTGGAGTGTAGTCAAATATCATCTCCTTTTACATCATCATTTGCTGCTCTGTGCTTTATAAATTTTATTTTATTTTCTTAAAAATACTACATATATACAAAATACACAAAAAACCATATATATTATACAAAGGTGTTTTAACGGTACACAAATATAATGTCTGAAAAGTTGCAATTCCAAGAAATATAGCTTCTGCTTTTTTATTTAAAACTCTTTATCAGTGTGTTTTCTATTTCCAAGTTTCATTTTACAATTTTTTTATACATTACAATAGAATACAATTCTATTACACATTTATTACATATAACATACAATATCATATAATATAATATAAATAGTTATATATAATCCTACCTACCTACCTATACCTATCTTAGACATCTATCTTAAACGTTACTAGCCTTATTAATTAAGATTAAGGCTGCATAACAACCTTGATCCTAATTTGACATTTTGATTTCTCCCTACTTATCCGGTATATCGGTCTAATATATTTCCTAACATATTTCCTACCTACCCGGCCTAATATATTTTCTACAAGCGCTTGTAGATACGCATCCCTACCTACACAGATACCTATTTACTTACTTACTTTAGAAAGTTTTAAAATCTATCAAATATTTTACGCAAGGGACAGTTGTTTTAAAATTAAAAAGTATTATTTTAAATTTATTTTATTTTCGCGACCGAGTTTTTATATTTTATTTGATTTAAAGAAAGTATGTACCCATCCGATAAAGCCTATCATGTATTTATAGATGAGATAGAATATGTGAAAAAAGTAAAAATATATATTTAAATATTTATATATTTCAAATATATATTCAAATATATATTTTTGCAAAGATAAAATAGAAAAGAATAAGTATAAAGAAGAGAATAGATATAAAGAGAACATGAGTCTCCGAAAAAAGATTCTATATCGGTTCTTTAAGAGAAATTGATATAGAAATATAAAACTGGATGTAAAAAAAATATATAAAAAATATAAGTCTTAAAAAAAAGATTCTATATCAGTACTTTAAGAGAAATTGATATAGAAGTACAAAAGAATAAAAGACTCCAAAAAATATTCTATATCGGTTCTTTAAGAGAAATTGATATAGAAATATGAAAGTAGAGATGTAGAAAATACAGATAAATATATATATTTTAAAAAATATAAAAAAATATATTTAAAAAAAATAAAAAAAGCACATATATAAAAGAAATATTACAATATACAAATAAATGGAAATTTCATCAAAAGAGAATCGTCACTCCCTACGTATAATTACATAAGTGTCACATACCGGATTTTCAGTTTATTGCATGGTGACGCTTAAAAAGTCATGTTCTTTATGATCACCAAATATTAAAAAAAATATTCATGAAGTAAAAATTTAAAACCGAAAGATCCCTTAACTAGGGAAACTATATGAACCTTTAAACTCTTTTAAACTGCTCTCCTCTAAAATTTGCGTTTTGGAGTTACAAGATTATACGTAGAGAGTGACGATATAGTGAAAAATCAGTGCGATTACTACTCATGCAGAATAATTTATTCTTCTCAAAAATTTTTATTATAGATA
>NW_018020702.1:0-8282 GCF_002006095.1 Pseudomyrmex gracilis
ATCTGTGTAGGTAGGGATGCGTATCTACAAGCGTTTGTAGAAAATATATTAGGCCGGGTAGGTAGGAAATATGGTAGACCGAATAAGTAGGAAGAAATCAAAATGTCAAATTAGGATCAAGGCTGTTATGCAGCCTTAATCCTAATTAATGAGGCTAATAACGTTTAAGATATGTCAGATGTTTAAGATAGGTAGGTAGGATTATACATACTACGTATATTGTATAATATTGTATAATATTGTACTATATTGTATGTTATATGTAATATATGTAAACTATTGTAATATTATATTCCATTATAATGTATAAAAAATTGTAAATATAAAACTTGAAAACACATTGATAAAGAATTGTAATAAAACAGAGTAATAGGTATCCTTGGAATTGCAACTTTTCAGACATTATATTTGTGTATCGTTGAAACACCTTTGTATAATATACATGTTTTTTTGTGTATTTTGTATCTATACGTATATATGTAGTGTTTTTAAGAAAATAAAATAAAATTTATAAAGCAAAGAGCAGCAAATGATGATGTAAAAGAAGATGATATCCTACATGGGAATACACTCCATGAATTCTGATGCTGCTCGCTAAAATAATATATTCTTTTCTTGACTATCACATCTTTTTTTGTATATCACATTTATGTTGTGTGGAAAGTTGCAATGGTTTTTTTATTATTCTTTTCTGTTCTTCTTTCTCATCTTCTCATCCGAGACCGGTCATTTTAAATTCCAAAAGTAATCAAATCCACGCTCGCGAGTTTACTCACACACCTGAAGAAGGTGACCATTTGGACTCGTGCACGTAGCACAGAATAGAACCGCACGCTGTGGACATAGCGCGGAATAGAACCATGTCCACATTTGGACATAGCGCACGCATCGATATGGTCGTTCGTGGATATGGGTTACGTAGTTGCCAATGTGCACCACCTGGATTATGGACATAGCGCTGGCTTAGAGAACGAAAAAGTGATTACACGTGTTTCTATGACCTGGCCACTCTCAGGCTTCTTTCTGCTTTCATATCATAGACTTATATAATAGACGGAACATTCATGTAAGAGGTGCTGAAGCTTCGTTAAGAAAGACAGAAATAGTCGTGGAGTAGTTCTCTTCTTTTCTAGCAGTGAGTTGATTGGTGGCCGCGGCAGGCCGAGGGAGTGGCCGAGAGCAACGAAGATAGAGTTCGAGAGTCAGTTGAAAAAGAGTGATAGTGAAAAATGGTAACATAGACTTGTGAGATGATTGGTCCCCCACCGATCTTATTGTAAGAGAGAGAAACAACTATTCCTGCACTATTTCTGTCCTTTAATGTTGTCTTCAACTTCGTCATATAAATGTTCCGTCTATTATATAAGTCTATGTTTCATACTTCTTCTTCTTCTTCTTTGCTGTAATGGCTCTTGCCCCGGTGAGAGAGGAGCATACGCCAGATTTATGTTTCATACCCTCGCTCAGTCATGAAAAACCGAATATCATGAGTAGCAACTACACTGAAATTTGAGATTGGAGATTCGAGATCTGGGAGTAGATTCTGTATTACGCAGTGTAGTGATAATTACAAAAGTGAGCGAATTTACTAAAATATCTATAATAATATTGGTCAACAACTAGTAAAGTTGCTCACCTTTGTAATTTTCACTACATTACATGATACAGAATCGACCCTTTGAGATTTGAAATTTGAGATTGGAGACGAGATCTAAGAGTTGAGAAACGACTATGAATTCGGACCTTTGTTCCGTTTTCTTTGAAAGTAGAGTACTTAGGCTGCCTTTTTACGCAGAGTAACTTGCGTAAGCGTACCTTGCGTAAGTTAATCATATTGTTTCAGCTATCATACGCGAATACGCTGAGACGATATGATTGGCTAACGCAAGTTACGCTTACGCAAGTTACGCCGCATGGAAAGGCGGTGCTTTATAGATCGCAGCGGAAATTCAATGAGCGCAATTTGACGCGTTGTCATCGATTTAAATGTTATTTTATGCCGCATTAAATGCGAAGTAATGCTTAGAACCAGAGAGAAGAATGTGACCAACCACGGCTCCAAGTTAGGTGTTGTCGGTTTTCTCTGTTCGTTAGCGCTGTGTTCACGGTGGTATACATTGGCAACTACATAGCTATGTTCACGAACGGGTTGTCGGTGCGTACGCATGTCAATGGTTCTTTTCCATGCTATGTTAAAAGTGTGTGGTTCTATTCCGTGCTGTATACACGTGCAATCTTCGAAACCTATCATCTTCTCGCGCCGCGGCAAGAGAAAGAGGTTTGATTGGGTCACTTGATAATTGATACTTAACAAGGATCGTCGCGCGGCGAGAGCGTAAGTAAGAACGCGATTATGGTGGCGAACTTATGGTGGTTATCGAGGAACATGTTATTAAATATGAAAAATATCGTGTTGTCACACAAGATAACACTGACAATCTTGTGATTGCATCAAAAATTGTTTTTATCATTTTTTTAATTTTTCTAAAAATTCTAGATGTTTTCTATTAAAAAAATAGTATTCTACTTCCATAAAAATAAAATATTATTCTCAACATATTTATTAATCTATTTAAATCGTAAATTGTAAAATTAAAAGATTTTAATGAAACAAGCTAATAATATATCTCTACTTTAGAAGACATTAATTATGTTAAATTAAATTTCTGTTTCTCTGTCTTTCTGTCTTTCTTTCTCTCTCTCTTTCTCTAAGGCACTTTCTCTCGATCAAAAAAATTCAGGCAAAAGAAAGGTAAAAATGGCGACACGGCTAAGATTTCGATTTACTGTAAATCGAGAACTCGATCTCATGCTTGTATGTGAAGGAATCGCGATGGTCGCACAAAAAAGGAGTGTAAAAGATAAAGTGCGCAAAAGAAAAAAGCGCCCCGATGGCACACGGGTTGCTCGGTTTGTCAGAATTTAGGGCTCGTGAAGTAGATATACAAAATTTTCTTACGCCGCGCGATAGAATAGATTAGAAGATTCGCCGTGCGCAAGAAAAGGATCAGATGTGCGCTCGTGCGCGCACAGAGGGAGACGTACAGAATCTGCAATTATATCACAAAAAAGGAGCGCGCGAAGGGGAGACAAACTGATTTCTTACCGGTAAACAATGCCGCCAAATAAGTCGCCGAGCATAAATCTCTCCTGTTCTCGAGCTCTCGACTTTGTTGCGCACACGGAACATCTTCTCTCTGCGGAGTCCAATCGCACGATAAAAAACCAATCGATCGCTAAACTCTTTATTCCCGATTTATGAGTTCAGTTTGACTCACCGATGCGCACATACACATATCGTGGTCGTATAAAGTTTCCTGCCAAGTCTATCAAGATCGACGTTTGTCTGTACGAAATATATAGCCGATGTTGCAGCCAGCTGGCTCATCTGATGCTGGTTTTGTCTGCGAAAATATGAAAAGCGCACATTAACGAATAATAAATTACACGTGCTTTTTTAGTCGATAATAAAACGATTAAGTTTTGCAAGCAAACGCGCTCTATAAATCATTAATCCAATAATTACAACAAGTAAGGTGTAACGTGGCGTTTGGCGATAACTTCTTGCCTGATAGTGTTTCAAGCCCGAATTAATACGGCGATTTAACGCGGATCCGAGATAAAAGAAAACAAAGAAAAAGAAACCAAACCGCCCATTTACCTTACTCAAGCGGATGGGAGCACTTGCCGCGTTAACGCTTCACACGTAATTACAATGGACCCGCTAATCTGATCGGATTAATTTTTTCTGGATACTGCCACGTTCCTCGCACGCTGGTGATTACACCGGCGATCGTTCGTGCTCTCGCACCTGTGGGGTTAAGGCTGCTAATGGATTCTCCAGATCGCACGTAATTACGGGACGCGAAATGCGAGGTCTCGAGTTCAGTTTGAAATCTCCCGATTTCAGTCTCGACTCCAGTCTGTTGAATACTTTTACTTCAGGCATAAAGTCTCTTACAGCAATATCATTATACATTTCATATATATAATCAATAAAACACTTGTTTGATTTTTTTAATTACAATGCGATTACATAGTACGATATGGTACGAGAGATATATTTATATACAGATTTTTTGTTTTTAATTTTATTTCGAGAATAATTTAACGAGCAAAACTCTCCACTCGTTTTTATTTAGTATACCATTACATTTAGTACCCATATACACAAGCAGTATAAAGATTGATAATTTATTTGTCGTGGAGAAAGAATCGCTGTCGAGTGATTTCCGCAATGTGCACTCAACTCAGCATCAGAATCAACGACGAAGAAGAAGCGATTCTTTAGAGAGGCGGCTCTCTATACTTCTCTTTGTGAGTCTCGCGGCACGGTATAAAGAGTCAACTTTGTAACAGAACCGATCTCATAAAAGTGGCATCCCCGCACATATCCTTCCTCTTATATAGGCATCAGGCATAAATCTCCGCCGGATGAATAACCGCCTCTAACGGGGGTTCTCGCGTGAGAACAAAGTGGAGCCCATTAAAAGGCGTACAAAGTAGCTCCTCAGTCGCGGACACATATCGCTTTGCTACTCGTCCCGCTAATAAAACCTTACAAATTCGTTGGACGAAGGGTAAGTTTATGGCGCGCGTGAAGCCTTCATCGTGAGGAATCGCGCGCAATTTACGTCCTGTAAGCGCACAGTCGCGGATTAAAGTATTTCAGAATTTATACGAGCAAACTGGTTTTAGAGTCAAAGTCTCATAAGACACTAATAAAGATTTAAAGTAAGATTATTAATGACAACGTTTAAATCTATATTTATTTGTTAAGTTACACTATTAGAATTTTAATTTTTTATACCGTACGGATATGTTGAAATGATACGTGTGGTGGTTGCGTAAAAAAAAAATTCTCGATGAATGGTTACGTCACGATGTTCGAAGAATAGATCTTAACCTTTTCACGATCGCTGTCCGATTTTTGGACGTTTCACGGGAAATCATCGGGTACGTCTTGCGAGAGATGTCGGGAGAAAAAAAATTGGTTCAATCGGTTAGAGATGGGGTAAGAAGGTGCTGACAAAAGCGCTATTGTGCGTCAAATTTTTATAAGGATTCTCGAAACTCTCTATTGTGCGAAAATTGGGGGCTTACGCGTCGCAGGAATTGCGTAGGTCGAAAATGGCGAAATGGGGCTCTACAATTTTAAGAATCTAAAAGAATTTTTGATCTCTTCTGCTCGGTGCTCTCGATAAAAAAAGAGCTTCTTGCGCTACATCTGTCCGTCTGTAAATTCAGCGACGTCAGAATCAAATACGAACATTTTATGGAAATATACAGAAATTTTGAAACAACTACATTTTAAGTCGATTTAAGTCGAAAAAAATAATACATAAATAAAATCATTAAAAATTATCTCTCTATACACTTAACATTTTTAATTACCAAAAACTACAACGGATCTCAAGAAATATATACAAGAAATTTTGTTACGGATTATACAAAATCCATATTATAGGATCCAGCATTGTTTATCTGATGAGAACACTCGTAGATCAATATTTGGACCGATCGAGATTCGATCGCGCATCAATATTTTCAAATAACCGGTTACCCAAAAGGATCGACTTTCCCTTCCCGAGATTCAACGAAGAGAAGAAAATCCTTTCGATGTTGGACAAAGCATCGTCCGGGCTGCCGCGTGTCATTCCGCTTCTTAACAAAGCGCCATTGACGAACTCGCCGTCTGCAATAAAGAATTTCCCGAAATCTGGATTTTCTAAAGAGAATAGAGAATCGAGACCGTGATCCTTGAAGGGTTCGCTGCGTTTGAGGGTTAAACGGGGGAGTTGGCTCGCGGTGGACCTTACTTCTGGGGTAGCATCTGTTGGGAAGATTTTTTTTTTAGTCAACTCAGTCTCTTGCATGAACTTTCTCACGGTTAGCAATGTTTCTTATTGCACAAAGATCGTGTTCTTTTCCGGCTTACAAGTAGATAAACATAGAAATAACTGCAAAAGATAAAAAGAGAAAGAAAGATCATTCTTTTCTACATATTAAAACGTGATATTAAATATTAAATATTATCAAAAACAATTTTCCAAGTAAAAGATTGAAATAAATAAAAAAAAAAATACTTTTAATTTTTAAATAAAATCAATTTAATTTATAAATAGATTCTTTCAAAGAGAAAGATAGAGAGAAAGAGAGATATCTCAAACAGATACCACACAGTATTGGGCACTAAAATTTCAAATGTTTATAATGCAAGAGATATAATACTTGCAGCCACCCACGCGATTCAAACATTATTTTCTGTTGCATTCTCATGTGCACGATGACGCGTGATTATCTCGCAATAAAATCGTGCGATTTTCTATTAAAAATTCTAAAACACAGGTCGGATTAAAGGTTACTTTTCTCTCGACTGTTTTTTCTGACTATTCCTCCATTATCTGACTATTTCTCCATTAACTGAATAATAAAGCAAAACAAAAAAATAGCCAGGTGGATGGCTATGCACGATGCTTTAAAGCGTCTTGAAGTTTCATGACTTGGGGAGAGGTTTGGCTTTAGCGCAGCTTGTGCGCACTTTCATTTCACTACGATGCCGTAAAAATTAATCCGATCGTTAAGGACCGTCGTAACTGTCAAAATATACGATCCTGTGTAGCAAACGGGCGAAAACCTTCCGTGGAAGTGTGTCAAATAATTACTGTCGTGAAATCTGCTCAAGGCATTAGGGGTTGCAATGCGCGCGCTCCGGGCGGCCGTTTCTCGTCGGTTAACGAATAGCGATTGTATAAATGTCTCTTGAGCGGCAATGCAAATGTTTACGGCAAATTCTTTTAAAATAATCGGCGTTTTTTTTTTTTTTTTTTCCCCTACTGAAATACACATATACATAGAAGATTGTTACATTGACGAATGCATCTCATCTCTAACAATTTTCTACACATGTTATCGGAGAAGACGGATGCTACGATACAACTATCTTTTTTGTGTTTCCAATTAAATTAAAAATTAGCTACGTTCCAGTAAGTGGAAAATCAATGATCCAGATCGAGATTAATGGATCACTCGATCCATGCATAATTCGGATAATCAAATCTATCGAAAAGATGGGTAGTTAAAATAAATCAAGTCAGAGAAAACAAAAAGAATATTGAAAATAATAAGTAAATTGGACCAAAGAGCCGGTAATTCAACGGGTGGTGATTGTTGTTAAAGAGAACATTAAACAAAAACGTAATAACAAGCATAATTCTATACGAGCGATGACTGTCTGTCTTTTAAAAAAATGCATTTCAACAAGATGAAGAGAAGACTGAGAAGAGCTTGCGATAAGTTGCATATATATGCGATACGATGAAAGGGAGAAAAAACGCATCATAATCCAACGTTAGAGAGGGGCAGTAGCTGTAGCAGCAGCAGCAGCAGCAGCAGCAGCAGCATCAACAGATCACAGACAGGAAATCGCGATAGCGAGCGCGAGAATTCCAGCCGCGTGGCGTTATAACATTTCACGAACCGGAAACGCAATACGGGGAGACGCACGTGGGCAGCCACGTACGCTACGCACGACGGCAAAGGCGATACCAGCGCGACGTAAAAGCGTCTGCCAATGTCAGCTACTCGTCGTGAAATGAATAAAAGATGCTGCGCCGCGTTCAAGCAGCGCGCATTGCTCATTAACACCGCGTTGCGGTCGTCGTCAAAATAACGCGGGCCAACGTGAGATTAAATTTCGCACAGAAGACACATATCGAACACATAAACGAACACATATCTCGAAATAAAGTGTTTTAGAATTTTTGTATATAGAATTCTTTTTCGATAAAAATTCTCGTGACAAGAAAAATATCAATATGCGGATACATGATCGATGACGGAAGTGGCGGGATCTGCGCTGCGGCGCGACGCAAAGCGTGTTAATAATCGGACCTACTGTTTATGACGATACTGCCGCTCTCTGCGAGAAGCCAGGAACACCAACGACGACAAGCGGCACCGTGACGACGATAACCCAGAACGGAGGCCAGACAAGAGAAAGAAAGAGAGAGAGAGAGAGAGAGCGAGAAAGTCTGCCTTTCGACCGAGCAGAACGCGCCCGTCAAAGAGTTTCATTCATCCGCGCGGCAAAGTTCACTCGCGCGGACACGTGTGCCGGCCCAGACCAGCATTGTAAACGAGGGATTTATGCCTTTTCGACGACACACTCTCTCAAGGCTCTCCTCTTTTTACGCGTTTCCTCCTAACTACATAAACTCGATCCGAAAGGACAAAAACCGTTCGAACCGGCAAAAGAAATTGTTTCAATCAGTAACNGGGGG
>NW_018020702.1:8393-96621 GCF_002006095.1 Pseudomyrmex gracilis
CGNNGNNNNTNCGTACGCCTTTCTCAGAAATTTAATTATTCCTAATGGCGTTAAGTAGCTTTGACACGGCGTTCNGAAAGAACGTAAGAAATAAATTATAGACGTCCATCCCGACNATAGAANGCACNATAAGNGCGCGTACGATTNNCGAGACCATTGTCACTGTCTCGGAATCAANCTGACCGTCACGGCGACGTTCAGAATCTNGCGTCCTAAAAGCGGGANGACTCGTGGTCCGAGAGACATNGAACACGAGGCATCGATCNATAACGCCGCGTCAATATGCCGCAGNAGTGTCCTTTGTGTTTCGAGATTCCAAGAGGANTCGGAGTGGCGCAAGTGTGTGTGTTCTTGACGCACGACTGTATCGAAAACATCAGAATGTCAACGAACACATCTCTTCATTATACGACTTGTTCGCTAAACNCACAGATCCCATCACTTTATCACTTGAAAGCTGCACCCGCGCGAACAAAATTCACTTTTTTTTTTCAATGAAATAAAAGCAATTTTTTTTTTTTTTTTTATATATATATATTGTGTTAAGAGGATCTCTAGTGGATATCCAATACTTTTTCTAAAAGTCTAACGAGAAATTTAAAAGTCAGCTGAATGCTCGATTTTTCACGCCACATCGGATCGTTACAAAGGAATACGGAGGACGGATTTAAATTAAGGCCCGAGACGCGTGTGGGTGGATTACTTAGTCGCCGCGGCTTNCGTATTTCTCGTCACGGTGCTCTCTCGCACCTTTTATGGGATAAAGAAATGAACGGGCGACCGGGGAGAGGATTGCACCGATCTCGGAGCCGGCCTATCTTGGATATCTCACTCCGTCGCGTCTTGTTGTCGTCGTTGAAAGTCGACGAAGCAAGCAGCTCGTGTGGGCGTACAAAACGGGTATCGAGTAGCTGGTCGCGCTCGTTTATTTCACGTTACTAGGCGCAACTGCACATTAAGAGCTGTTTAATAAATTCATATCGGACAGAGCAAACGCCCCGGAATAAAATATCGTCCGTGCACATTTCGGCTCTCTTTACTTTATATACAACAACGCGAGATGAGGGATTGATCGATGTTGTTTGAACGTTCGTCTCTCGTTACTCTCTAACAAATTCTCGCCTTCCGAACAAGGTTCCTTGCCTCACACAATTGTGGAACGCATGTCCTGCGCTATATTTATATTGCGCGTATCTTTATGCAATCATATTTATGTTGTAATTTCTTATTACGGATAATCACTTTGTGTGAAAGAGTTTGATACAATGTTTAAGATAAAAATTATCGACATATATGTATACCTATATTTATATTTGATTAACCGGCGAGACAATGCGGACGCGAATGATTTCATATTGTGTTTGTTTTGCGATTCACGATTATTGGGACAAGAGAGGGGAGACTGGATATATGATAGGTATCATATCCTACAGGGATGTTGATCGAATAGCATATTTCGGAGTAGATATCTCTCAAGCAGGTGATATCTTATTGATACTGTGGTAAAAAAGATCTCTTCGCCTCGTGCAGGCGCTCGAGGTCGAAGAAAGGCTGGCCATCTTCACGTCCGTCAAACGTACATCGAATCACAAGAGAGAGCGATGAGGATCCATTGTTGTCTGATCTTCGAGANAGCCTTCCTTTCGCCGCATACGAGGGCGTAAGAACGGTTTCGATCGCTCGTTAAGCGGATCCATTCAAGGAGCCACTTCTTCGATCGAACAAAAATGTTTGCCGTATGTGAAATAAAAATTTGACGCGGTTGCACCGACCATGGGATGGGACGTGTTTGCCACTCCGATTCTTCGCTGATTTGCGACGAACGCGTAACTTCTTCTTCTTTTTTTTTTTTGTGTTGCTGTTACTACGACGAAAATACATTTAAAAAACATGAAGAGGAAATAACNTCACGCGAGTAAAAGAGGAAATGTTAAAACCCCGGGAGGTCATGGAAAAATATTTTCGCTGGCTATGATTTATCGTTCGGGCGCGGACGGAAAGACAAACGCATCTGCTCAGAGATAAAAATTAATGGACGAGCTAACGTCGTAAAAACAGATGTCGCGATGGATAATTAGAGTTAAGAGACACACACGCTTGTCTACTTCGTGCTATTCAAAAGCGTGGGCGTGGCGAGTTGTTTCGAAATGTGGATCCGATGCTGCTACAGTTGCCGTTCAGCTGTAAATTGGAACTAATCATGAGCTAAGCATTTGCCGTGGGTACTACGCACGTCTGACAGGTTTACCCAAACGAAAGAGCAAACTCCAAAGCATCTTGAGGGCATTGCTCACTCTGACGCGTGTTAAAAGAATTTTTATTCACCTTGTTTCATTCTGTATTAAATATTTCGTTCCTTAACAAAACAAAAATTAGTATTTTATACAAAAGAAAAAAGAATTATTTTGTCAAAACTAATTATTTTTTGTTTAGTAATTTTTCAATTTAAAGTTTTACGTAAATTTTAAAACTCTGGTCGGCAATTGACCGAATCGGAGTCTCGTAAATTGTGTTTATATTCGACACGAGTCTGCAATTGACTTTTCCCATTGATAACGCNGAGGAGTTTGCTGCTTAACGATCCTGTTGATCGTTTGTACAATAATGAAATTCCACGNTGGCGTTATCGTGTAGGAAATGAGTTACGTGACTGTCATACGTTCTGGACACGCTTGCAAGATGTCGAACGCGTCCTTTCGAGGTTGTCGCTTGTCCATTGTCAGTCGAATTGGTGGGAATAAGATTCGTGACGGAATCTATCTTGCCTTGTAATTGGTTGACTCGTTGATCAAGGAGACAATGACGGGGGAAAACTTCCATTCACAGAATCTTCTGTTCTTTCCACAAGATCATTGATCAAAGCGTATTTATTATTTCTCATGTTTCTAAATAGTAATTTTTAAAATTTATTATTATCGTATAAAGAACACTTGCACGTTCCGCACAAGTGATTTAAAATTGATTTTGTTTCCGATTAATTTATCGAAGTATTTGAAGAGGATAACCGACGCATTTTTTTTTTTTTAATACGACGCTTTGTGCACGATGCCAATTGAGATTAGAAGTCCGGTACGGTTGATTGAATACCGCGTAGGCGGACATGTGCGAGACGATAATACAAAGGAGTGTAACTAAGTTGTCCGGTCACGGAACGGATAGATTGATACGTAAGTAAATATATGCAAGTAAAATNTATACAGCCATGGATATAAAATTAAATACGCGATACGGTAAATAAAATTTGACTTAAAAACTTAGCAAGTGAAAAACTTAGCATATTTATGATTTGCGCTGCTCTCTTTAAAGGTAAATACGTAAGTAAGAACAAAAGGTGCGAGAGAGGCATGAAAAAGATATTTCTTTTGGGATGACATTTGCATATTTTTGTATTACTGTGAACTGGCAAGATAAACGCGCACACGTCGAACCCTTTGCGACCGNAGTGAGGCGGCATAAAGTATCCTCCGCAGGACCGTAAAGCATGTGATATCATCTTCGTGGCCGACCGCCAGTTGGAGGCTTTGTCTTCTTTGCGAGTTGCGTCGTGGCATTGTCTTCCGCGCGTTCTTTATGGGTCCCCGAATCTTCAAGCGTGCTCCAATAGAGCAAGAAATCGAAGGGCGATTGTTCATATATATGTTTTCTNTGCTCGCAAAATTATCCCGCTCCGAATTCGAATCGAGCGAAATACAGAGATGCGTTCGTGTTATGATCAACGTTGAGTTCTGTAGCAATCGTAAATTTTCGATTTTTATTTCGAACAAAATAAAAAAGAGATGGTCTCGAAATTATATCGCGCGCGCGCGAGAAGACATTTTCAATCATTGCAATTTACTAGAACTTGCAAAATTGTAAAACACTTTTTTCTATGTAAAAAAAAAACAACTTGAATAATTCTCTATCAGAAACTTCGAAAAAAATTGCACAGTGGTGTATATACAGTGTTAAATTCGTATTGCATACGGAAATTATACGCTCTCGAAAGAACGCCGCGGCGCCGATGCTGCGCCGACATACGCATCCAAGTTTCAATCCCGCGGATGCATTTGAAAGTTAAATTCCCGCCTTGGGGAATTGAACAACGCGGCGATATCGTGGACGCGCTTGCACGCACATACACGCGCGCGAGTACGCGCGTGTGTCCACACGCGCTGCATTCAGATGCGTCCGGCGTGTCCGTCGCGCCGACCCTTCGGCGCGCTTCCATCAATCCGCCTTGACATGCAAATAATTCGTGGAAAAAATCGTGCGGGCATGCGGCAGCGACGTTACAATTAATCACTCGGACCGTGGCCGCGACGCCGCGTCCGGCTACCGGAGTTACAATTTGTTATGGCTGACAGGCTCGAACTGCGCGATTCCACCGCGCGTTGACAGTGCGCTTTTTTTCCCTCCGTCGCGAACGACGTTTCTCGATCCGCTCTGCTCGTTGGGTCTTTGATATATCAGCGACTAGATTTCCTTTACAAGCAGGATTTTCACACTTATTAGCGAAGAAAAGCTTTCGAGCTAATTTTCAAACTTCTGTTATCAGAGACTCAAGTATGTGTACCTGCTTGCATGTACTTTAAAAATATAATTCACTGTATATTTGAAACAAAAAATTTGTTATTTACATCGCTCGTGCACTCTTACATGGTTGTGCTCTTACAATGCGCAAGACGCGAAGGCGAACTGCTGGTGCATACATGTGCATCGATGTGCATNCTACGATGTGTATCCTACGGATACGTAACATTGACCCGGACAAAAATCCGACTAGCAGAAACTATGCGCAATAGAAGCACATTACCATTAAAAAAAAGAAGTTTTTGCTTAAACTAAGGATATATTTACATACTTAAAGAATGAAAAACAAGAAAACAAGCAGATATTAGATATCGTTTACAATAATACCGTCTATGTTTCAGAAGCTTATACTTCCGGAGATTGAAAAATATATATTTACTAGTTTTTCATATNCATCTGCTACTGTCGTAGAGAATATCATTTCTCACAAATGTTATCGCGTAGAAAATTCAGTTTTGAAATATTCAGCTTTTTTGGTCCTAGCTGGAACGAGCGGATCCATTAATCAGCGCCGCAGCCGCGGTCGCAATAAGTTAAATAGTGATTCAACGCCCCGCTTACGCTCTCTCTCTCTCTCTCTCTCTCTCTCTCTCTCTCTCTCTCTCTATCTATCTATTTCTTTCTTTTTCATCTACCATGAATATGTTGCGTGTGCTCCGCAGAGTACGCCGATCAAGATTAATGTATGTATATACGTCGATAGCGCGATCGGCGCCTTAATGCGCNGCTCGCTGTGCGTGAATGCACACGGGGATGAAGATAAATATTTGTACTGACGAGTCAAAACTCTNGCGCGGGCAACCGCAATCAGACGTCTATTAGTTTGCGATGACTTTGACCGATCGGCGAGAGAGAGGTTACTCGCTCCTCTCGATCTCCCCGCTCTTCCGAGGCTCTTTCNCGGTTCTCTCCTTGTCTTTCTCCCTTCTTCGCTTCCTCGTTACCGATGCAGAACTGCAAACTATAGGAGTTCTATTCAAATGTAAATCAACGTCACCTAGCAAAAGGTCGAACATCTCGATGTTTCACGAGATCAACGCTTTTTCCGCTCGAGAAAGTGGTAACACGTTCGTTCGTTTTACTTCTTTTTACTGAACGTTACCGAGAAGCATATAAGAAAAAAAATTTAATACTGTCACAAAAATAATAAGATGATACAATTAGAATTTAATTTGTAAATAATTAGCTGCTCAAATTAAAATCTATTTTAAGACAAAGATTTGTAAAAATCTTTTTTTCGATCTATGATTTTCGACGCGAGCGCTTTTCGACTTAGTGTCTCGGTGATGATTTGAATCGATTAAGGGCTCAACTCAAAGGAGCCACCTTTTTCTCCTCTTCCCACGGCTGGCATAATACTGATAGATGAGATGTTGCCTTCTTGCTGCGTAAAAGGGAAAGAAGCATCTAACGCTCAAATTTATCAAAATCATTTTGATACCTACTCGGCGCAGCATGACGTCACGCGTCACGGCGCTTCAGCTGATCCGCCATTACAAAATTTGCATACGCCGATCAGTCAATGGTAAAGATTCTGGTTTCTCTCTCATTTTTTTTTTTTTTTTTAGAAAGGATTTGCATATTTTCGTATTCCCTTTGAATTGGCGACTATTATACACCTTTGGGGTTACCGGAAGGAAAACTTACAATAGCGCGAATTCATTATGATTTCATGTATAAGTGATAGATCTCGCACACGCGTCGTTCCCGGTTTGCTTTTATTATTAAAATTTAAAGTGGTAACAAAATATAGAAAACGCACATTTGCAACAAACAAGAGAAAGTAATTACGTATTGATCCAGAATGCAATTTATCTTTTAACTTATTGCGTTTTTATATGGCGTATCAGCAGCGATGCATCCAAAAAACACTCCGTTACGAGAGCATTAACGGGCGTGTAAAATGATCTTCAGCTCTCTCTCTCTCTCTCTCTCTCTCTCTCTCTCTCGCTCTCTTCTCGATCCATATCGTGGTATGCGACCACTGCGAATTTCTCGATTAATCCACCTCGAAATCGATAGCGCTTCTTGCGTCTGCGAGCGTCAGGGACGATCATAATTTCGAGTTTACGCTTCCCGCCACTGTGTTTATCTTTGAAAGAGTTCACTTCTCTTTAATCTACGTAAAAGATATTAAATAATGTAGCTAAATAATTATTTTTTATTTTTTTATGACAGGTATTAAAAACACAATATTTCTTAATTTTATGCTAATTTATTTTATTTATTAGATATTCAAAATAAGTAAACAAGGTGATNGAAATTGATAATTCTTGATATAATTTGGATTTTTCTCCTAACTGTTTGATCGTGTTATTGACATGGAATCAACGTATTTGCGCAACTTGCATCCCGCACGAGTAGAATGCGTCCCTGAGCACAGTTTGCAACTTCGATGTCCGCCGGTGGTCTTCACGATCGCCGGCGGTGGCGTTCGTTCCCATGTAATCGTGATGTCACGTTATCAGATGAGGCACGAGACAAGGTGATCAGAGAAAAAGTTCGCGCGCGAGAATGTCCGTAGCTTGCGCGGTAAGCAGACCGGAGCAGTTCCGTCTTTGCTGAAAAATAACTTGACCTCAAACTGCCTCGTCTTGTTTCCCGTGCAACAAAGTAGCAACCGGCAACCGGCGATAGAAAACGTATTAATGCGACACGAGGTTGTTAGACCATTTCTCTCTCGTCGTACAGATTTTTTATTCGCTGTTTTTTTTTTTATTTTCGATATTTTCACTCGCCTTTGTTTCTCGTTTCGTTTCCCTTCTTTTCGCGCACTGATCCGACATTGTTAAGCCCCTTAAAAACTCGCAACTGTTTTTTTTCAAAAACTATTTTTTTTTATTTTTANTTATTCTAAAACCAGTTCGTAGAGACTTAACTATCTGATTTTGCGATAGCTCAGAAAGAAGACTTACCGGAATAAATCGAGTCCTGTGTCTTCATCGCGCGCAGAATTTGCGACGCATTCATAACTTCCCGTCGCGTGGGTCTTGCGCGCGACGCATCGCGAGAATCTAAGCGTACTCACACGAACAGACCCCTCTACTACGCGGCGCGAATGAATGAAATCGCGTAAATATTTATTATGGAACGTCGGGGAGACACGGGACGTGAGAAAGCCAGTTGCGGGTGAATGTCAGTTCGCTTATATTTGTTTCTTTTGTCATCCGTTTATTGCGCGATTACGACAGTGTCAACGATCTGCGGCTGAGGCCAACAGCTTGGATCTGACAATGAGAAAGAGACCGCCGATTGTCGGAAGAATGACAAGTCACACAGGGACTGAAGACTGCTGTTTCGATACGATCTTCTACGGATGGATGATCCTCGGACTTTATGACCTCTGATCTCTTTGACGTCTCCGTAGAAGGTTTTTATTTGTCAAAGAAACCGAATCGGATTGTAAATAATCGTATCACAATCTTCGCAATTTAATATTCGTTATTTCTCGTTCTGTTGCCGTAAAAAAAAAACAAAAATTTAGTTTCTCCAGAATTTTACCTTCGTCTCTCTAAGACGAGAATAGCTCGTTAACTTCTAACGAAAGAACGTTTCTCGTTTATTAAGTTAAGGGGAAGATGATCTCTGATGCTGCAAGGGATTAATTCACCACTATGACATTGCGTTTCTAAGCTCAGACGCGTCTACGCGTTTCTCGTATCTCTGTCCGGTATCAGCATTAAGAAATCTCGTTTTGATTATGCACGGGATACGAGATTACTTGCGGTTGTCTGTCAAAAGACAGGGAGCCCATTTAAAATCGCTCGGGAAGCAGCGCGGGGTCCGAGAGCGTCTCGTGACGGCCGCGAGGCACGCCGTAAGATATTACGGGATAGATCATCTCCCCGGGCATGCCGTCATTATTTCTGCTGACCTCTGCACCTGAACGCGATCCTTTCTGCATGAGCAAAGTACGTAATTTACGGGTCTCGCGTTTCTCGAACCACCGAGGGATTTACTGCGTTGGGCACCCGGGGTCACCCTAGCAGGGGTCCTCCCTTCCCCCGAAGAGGGATATTCTTCTTTTCTTTCTTTTTCGTTGCAGATTGTTTGCAAATTCTTGTCTTTATGAAAAAAAAAAAAAAAAACACTGCCGTAGTATCAAAATTCGCGTGTTACGTGAGTGAAAAGACAAGAAAGTTTACGGGAGAAAATTAATTAAAGTTATGTAAGTTTAATCTTTTCGTTGATTTTATCGCATATCTACATTTTTTTATGATGAAAGAAAGCAGCATATATAAACGACATCACGTTCGTAAATTATCTCCGTGAAAGATTATCACCTGCGTCAGAAAATTACTCGTACAAATTGTCGGGTTATTACCGCTATAATCGACGAAGGCCAAGAAGGTCACGTATTTTTTACCTTGATTTCTTTCTGTCCAGACATCAACAAATTGATCGTCACTTTCTTCGTCCTAATACGTACACATTTGAAAAACATAACTAATCACATAACGCGTGTTACGATTTATAATTAAAAATAAGAAGAACAAAAATGACAAAAAAGAATGTGTTTACGTTGGTTTTTTCGCTCGAATATATTTAATTCATTGTCTTATTAAATGTTTACTTATTGCTCTGACTTTCGCGGCAATCATTATTACGAATCTTTAAATATCTCCGGGATGCGGCACGTTTCTGTCGATTGATCATTAAACCACGATAGATCGCGGTGCACGCGAATCCCCTCGTGACTCGAGTCGAGAGGCTGCGGTCCTGCCAGCATGCCCACTATATAATCATCCGCGAGGATCACCGGGGTCGAGAAGCATAACGCGAGAATGCCGCAGGAGTGCACTCGCCTGGAAAGGGGTTGGATCCCCGGGTGCATCTTCCGAGAGACCCCTACTCTGCGGCATCGGTTGGCGGGGTCCGAGGGGGGCGAAGAAGGCCCCGGACTCTCGGCCGGCAGGTGGCCTCGTCTCACGAGATTCCCCGTCCGCGGTCCAACCAAGATGAGAGTCCCGACGGACACGCGCGCGCCACGAGATGGAAACGTAGATTGCGGGGCCCCATTCTCCTTGCTCTCTCTTTCTCTCTTTTTTCATCCTCATTGCCATCTTCGTCCCCCGTGCAACACGTACACCTCTGTCGTGAACCAGGATTTCTGTCGTTGGTCTGCTCTTTCTTCATTGCCTTCTTCGTCGCTTCCGTTAATCTCGTTGTATCTCTTCGCGAGTTCTACGACTCTCGCGGCGAGAGCCAGAGTTTATTTGTATAACTCTTGTATATATTGGAAAGTCTAAGATGAGGACATCGATGAATTTATACACGTTCTATCTTCAAGTAAGACTCGATAATATCGACGACTTTAGAAGTTACACGCGTGGCGAAGTGCGGCAAAATGCGCAATAATCAAACATACATATCTCGCATAAAGACGAGCGGTTTTTTTAACTACTATACTTATTGCGACTTGTTCTACATGGTATATTTGTGTGTACCTTTCGTTCGAAGAGATCTCTTCATCAGAAAAATATCCGAATCTGATTAAACTCTACTTGATTATTCTATTTTCTTAATTTACCAACAAAATGTGGTAGTTTAGAAAAAAAATTATCACGTTTATATATATTTGTTTATTTGTGAGATACAATATTTTAATCTTTACTTATTCTACGAAGAGGTTTTTGTTTTCAATGATCTGTAAATCACAAGGTTTGACATCAAAATTTAAAGTTGGAGGCAATTATAATGATTTCGGCGAATTTCACGATCGGTCTCATTAAAGAACGCAATTGCTCCAAGGAGAGTCGTAATTGGTCGCCACGTGTTGCCCGCACCGTGTCCGTGATTTCGTGCTCGAGTTTACGCCGATCGTATATCTCGCGGTTTCGTGGGGGACCAGGCCAGAAAGATAATGATCCGGAGCGGAGAGGGCGAGCATTCGAGCGGGTATCGTTACCGATCGTGTAACCATAATTTTGCGATTGTAAATCACGACAGGTGCCTACGTCTTTAAAACCCTGTAATTCAAAACGAGAGGTGTCCCGCGAATCGCACACTTCCCTCTCTCTGTACGGCTCTTCTTCCTCTTTTCCGTTCCTCTTCGCCGCTTTTTTCTTCGGTCCGAGAACGAGCGCGTATGTTATATACGCCGCGCGTATTCACGAAAAAGTAATTCTTCGTCACGAAGGAAGCAGATTTGCCTGGTACTCTTTCGTCGTTTCGTTGTTACGATGCAAGATAAATCAGGGATTTTGCGCGTAACGTACGACGAGCTTCACATACGCGCGCGTCTTTACAATGCTGTAACTCTTGTCCGTCCTTTTCAATATAGTAGAAAAACACAAACGAGAACTTTCTTTGTTTGTTTTGTTTCGTAAGTAAAGTAGACAAGAAATTTTTTTTCACGATGAGGATGTGATATCAGTTTTCAAAGAAATTCTGACCTTTACGAAGACACCGAGAGAGTAAGTTAATGCTTAAATGCCTTATTTGCGGGACCAACATGGTAGCGGTCGGTAAATGTCTCGGGCTGCCGATAATATAACACGAAGTTTTATTGCGTGCAACGCCCATACGCGATTTTGACATGTCTATAATAGGTGGTGTGTGTCACGGACGTGTGGTACACGATCACGCGGGGAAAGAACGTGCAAGTTTACACGCGCGCATAAACCCTCGGGATGCACCATAAACTCTGTTATGGCGCGGAATACCATCCCGGGCGTAAGTAAAAGAGATGACGCGCTCTCGGCCGGACGCCAACTCTGATCCTGATATCTCGGTGACTTTATTGACCCTAAACGAAGGTTCTGCGCCCGATACAGCGTACCACAAGAAAGTTTATGGCGATCATGAGAATGGTAAATGTCCTCGGAACAGGTATTGTTGTGGATTTGTGGAATCAGGTTTCTTAAAGTTGCGGATTTTATTCCAAAATCTGTTTTTTCTTTTATTTTATTGAATTTGTCTTGTTATTTTCTATTTATTTTGTTAGAAAGAAATATACCAGGTGTTATTTTTAAATTAAAATAAGATATTCTGTACATGTGTCACGTTTGTAACAAGCTTGATTATGTCAATTTTATTATGTCGTTTCTTATCACGATATTATATCTGACCGCATATAATCTTAGATAAGAAGGGTGGGCGAGTAATCGGCCGAGACCTCGGCCATCCATCGTTACGAATTGAACGCAAGAAGGTTTGTTGTTGGCTGACACGCATTTCCGCCTCCGAAGCTGGCGATGACACTTATTATCATGCAATTGGATAAAGTGTCGACATCGCGAATTTGACGAGACAGCGTCTAGACGCGCCTGACATCTTCAATTTTCGTCACGTCAAAGTGACGATCTAACGTAACGTTACGTCTTGCGAAAACGATCTGTTTGTAAACGCGCGCGTTTACAAACAGATCGTTTATGAAGATTAAAAAATATTTCATGAAAGAAAACGATCTTCTGAATGAAAACGTTTAACATGGGAATTAGCTCTTTTAAAAACTTTATCGGAGCTCAACAATTCTTTTCTCTTATTGTTTTCTTTTCTTTTTGTCTCTGTGTATTATCCCACTGACACGGAGGCTGCGACCCAGCGACACAAATACGAACAGGCTCGGAGCTTTCCGTTGGAAAGGTCCGGCAATGTTTACAATTATTCATAAAGTGAAAGTAGAAATTTTTTTTTCGTGATCGATTGACGCGGCAATGTAAAACAATCAAATTTTTCTGTCTGCGTGTCGAGCAGTTTTTTCTTATCTGGTTCTCCCCTTCTTCCGCCGTTCAATTGGGACGAGGATCGACGAGACTCTTTGACGGGTAAAGATGATCTCAATTAAACGGGTTTATCCGAGTCGACGGGGGGTCGGCAGCGACGCAATAAGGGTCGACGGGACATCTGAATACGAAATCAGCAGACGATGCAACGCGAGAAGCGAGGCGTCAACTTCGAGACGAACTGCAGGGGATGAAGAAGGGTGAATCGTTACGCTGTGTCGTGAGAAAGGACACATGAATATCTTCTTTTCGGGGTGTGAATGTCTCTCGCGACAATCAACGGCGGCCACCTGAGGTTACAGTTCGCCGACTCCGAGAAGGGTGGTTGTTGGCGTTGTTTTCTTCGCTGCCTCGTTATGTAACGTGGCCGCGACGCTGCCCTGCGCAATAAAGTGTCGCTTGTGCAGTCAGGTGTTCATCAATGCCCGGGAGATTTTACAATGTGGTACCGGCCGGTATTCAAGTCTGGAAAAGGGTCGCTCTTCTGCGACCGCGTAACGATCTCAACTCTTTATCGCGACACAAGAACGACAACCGATTATGATGAGAGATATTGTTCAATTTTATTTAAAATTAATTTTGCAAAAATTTTTGATAGAGAAAAATTGTAACTCGTAAATTATTATTGTAAACGTTATGACGTTGTACGCGCGCGTATCTGCCTTCGGAGTTTACGACACAAGAAATTCCATCATAACATCTTAATGCAAGAGGAAGGTGTTAAATTGTCTAAGAGATCAGGACTTTTACATAAGAACCGCCACATGTCGTAGAGTACGTATAAGTATCTCGCGAACGTTCTTCGCAAGATACCATCGTCGATGGCAGGAGAAGAGAAGGTGGGAGGTGCAGAGGACCGACGTGGCTTGAATTGATGAGCAAAAAGCGGCAAAATCATGAGCGATTGCCCGGTTCCGAGCGGCATCTCCGAAGCCCTTTCGCCGGCGGTGCAAAGCAGTTTTTTTCGGTGTCGTCGACGCCGCCAGTCGTTAGTTGCTCTTTCCCGACTAATCTCAACGGGTGTATCCCCACCTCGTACGATCGTGATGCTCACACGGCTGTATTATAATGAGGTGTGGATTGTAAATGAAGCTTAATGACGCCGACCCGACACCTCCATTTTTCAACGTTTCGCCGCGAAGGGACGAGGATATCGCCGCGCCCGGTGCTCCACGAGCGAATATCCGCCCGTTGCCTGCGATCCGCACGCGATAATTCGCTTTATCGTTCCGCGTCAGCGACCTCGAACACACTCCGGCTTGTTATCGCTATTATTTGTTTAGAAAAAAAACCGCGAATTTCGCAACGGTCCCCCGATCGAGATGTCCGTTCCTCTGCGGACACACGAACGATAATTCATGCGAGTTTATTCCGTTATTTTTGGCGAGAAGAAAAAAATCGGGGAACGAAATCCGGCTAGCTCGAAATTATTTGAATACACGAATCATTTATCAAGAGGGCAATTGCCGCAACGGAACCCGTTCTTCGAGTGGGGTAGTTTTCCGCTTGGCGGCACGTGATGATTCTTGGGGATAGGTGAGAGCGCTGTGGTCAGTAGTGTGGTCAATATTTAAAAACTTATCAGAAAGTGCGATCTTTTATGCGGAATACTTCACATATTCTTATGTAAAAGCACTGTGATATTGACTACGGAGAAAAAATGCTAATAGAAAATTGCGAAGCAATTTTTTGTAAGGCGATAATTTTCCACCGCGCGGACACCCTCTTGTCCGTTACACTTGTCGTTAGCGGCAACAAAGACACATTTATTCTTCCTTTGTTGAACGACGTGCTACTCGGAACGAAACAAACTTAGGGGGAACCTGGACCAGTTTTTGAATCCTCTTGTTATGAAGTGTCGCCACTCAAATATCACATTTATATTCGAATTGCACGCTTGTGGTTCCGGACCGCGCTCTCTTCATTTATCAAAAAAGGGTGCATTATATTCTCGTTCAATTTCTTCGCGCATTACGAAACATCCTCTTCGTACTACCCTTCACAAGTAAATAATCTCGTGATAAAGTAAATTGAGAGTAAGTGCGGCAGAAAAACTGAGACATTAGAATGAGAGCATCTGGACAAATTTCAAGAATATTTGCTCGATGTGAAGCAAAAAATGAACGGGAATGAAAAAAAAAAAAAAGTATTATTTGCAGTATTTTATGACAGAAGAAAAGACTAATGATGGTTTTTCTCTCGATAATAATGATTATACGACGACGATCTTTCGGCGAAGTCGTTAAATCGGGACGAGAGGAATAAGTCGGCGAAATGCACGAGAGACAAAATTTGTTCATAGCCTCGATTTCGCGATCGAGCACCTGCCTGAATGATGTTGTTCTGCTCGAATTCCGCGATATGGGGATCCGTTCGAAGGGAGTCGAGATAGGAAATATTTATTCGAGGAGCGAACTGGTCTCGGGAGCCAGCGATCGGGCGCGGCGGCGAGCGGCGCGACTCAACGGGGAGAAGTCGAGATTCGGTTTTTGTTGCCGGCTGCGAGCGGCTCGCGAAGAACCTATCGATTTACAATGAGCGACCGTCGACGTCGCTGAAAGTTGGCCTGCCGCAAAAACTAGTATTGGATTAACGCGCAGAAGGAGTCCGTGGCTTTTTCGTGCGTGGAAACGATTCGCCAGAAGAGACGCCTGAAATGTCTATGAAGACGTCGCCAGCTCCGGTAAATGCACGTCATCTCGCAATGGAAAGACTTTTATGTGTGCTTTTTGTCAAAATACCTTATTCCTTATTCGCGTTTCTGCAAAGAATTTTTTGAAAGAGAGTTTCTTTGCGCTTCGTTTTTGACTTGTGCTCGCAAGATTTGAAGAGTGTTGCGTTTAATTGAAGAGCATTTGGTTTCTATCCGCGCTACACAATGTTGCAATTAATAAAACGGTGCGATTAATTATATTTCACTTACACAAAAAGTGCGTTTTACGCACTTATTATATGATCGAACTGTGTCCGTAACATCAGAGCCATCATCATAAACCTTGCATCTGCTCCGTATCAATAAAGACTGGTTTATACAGCCCGATGGTCTAAATGGGAAAATAAACAATACCGTCTCGTTAGGCAGTTGGCCTCTTTTATCTTACCGAGCCAGAACGTGATGTTATACCGTGAAATGGAGTCTCGTAGATGGGAGACGATGTTGCGTTTCGGTTCTCGCTCATTTCCCTCTCTCTTCTACACTCTCTTCATCATGTCTGCGATAAGTGGCTGCCGTTTGCATCGCGATAGCTCGGCTTCCCGACCCGTCTTCCTTTTTATCGGAACTTCATTTGTACAAGTCATTAAAGACCTACCGTCCGTGAACGACCGAATCCAAATGTCGTCGCGCTATCGAATTTATTTTATGCGTTTTATCGGAAAGCCGTTGTAAAAAAAACGCCGATAATCAACAAATTTCTATTTGTAAAAGACGCGGAATGACTATCTGTGTCAAACTGTTGCAAAAATATGCGCTTTGGTATATATATAAAAAAAAATGTATATATATGTATATCTGTGCGAGAGAAATTCACAAGTCTTGTGTCGCTTTACCTTATTTCTTAAAATATTTATTTTGCTGTTTTTTGGGTGCATGATTATTCTATGGGACGTCGCGTGAGAATGTGAGATACGCAAAAAAGCGGCACAAAATCTATACACACACACATATACACTCAACCCTCTCTATCATCATTCTCCGTCACGTCACGGTTTTCTCTGCTTTAACGCTCAGTATTTCCACAGCCCTAAAACAATCCCACGGAATCATCCATCTTCGCGGCAACAAGCAAACGTGAGAAACGTTACACCGAACCACGAGAATTAACAGAGTTTAGAACCATCCGAAAGAATTATCTATCATAGATCGCAAAAACTTGTTTAACGTAAGAAAGAAGTAATGCACGTAATATTTTTCTTTTTTTCAGATAATATTTATGAAAAATAAATTTCTTACAAATAAATTTGAAATTCTTCGGAATGTTCGTCACTTGATTATATGGCATTTGCGCTCGCACAAGCGCGTATGCATTCAAATTAATCGTGCGATTGTATATCACAGAGTAAGCTGCTACATATTTATCACGTTTTAAGTACTGCGAAACTTTTGCTGGACCCGATGTGCAAGCTGTGCCGTATTATGTATGAAACTTTCTCCGCTCCCGATATCGATTCCTCTCTCGCGCGTGTTCGGTCACATGCTCTTTTTTTTTTTTTTTTTTTTTTTTTTTTTTTTTTTTGTCCGCGCTCGCTGCCACATCACGTATGCGCCGTATGTTATCGCACAATGCGACTGCAAATGCATTTATCGGCTCGACCGAATGCAACTCTGAATGCGGTGCGGCGGAATCGAGGTGTATATCTTCGCGGGCATCTCGGTCAGGGAATTCCGAATAATTTGCTTCGCTTGTTGCCGGGGATTTAGGCTCTATAATGCCACGTGGAGTGACTCCACGACGTGGGAATCTCGAGGCGCATTTGTCGCCGTGGAAGCATATATTCGTGTCAAACGATCGATTTTAAGATCGTGTATAAGATACAGGTCGCAGAAATTGACCAATCACGTTGATCAAATCAGTCAATCGATCAACGCGCAATGTTTCTGTTTTCAAATTACGCGCATTGCGCCTAAAAAGTTTATCTGTGACACACGTTAGTTTGTGGAAAACTTGAACAACAAAATGTAACGGAACAAAATTCAACGAGTCACAGATCTCTGCGAGAGACCTTTTCTTTCGTCAGACTTAACAACGTCGAATCTTCACGCTGTGAATCTCGCGAAGTGTTCGCGACAATAAAACCTCGACAGGTTTAATGCACTGACCAAGTACAGGCAGTGCGCGAGGTGGTTGAAATTCTCTCGTGTAGTCTCCGCGCATTCGTCACGCGGCAATTATTTTACTTCTGGCTTACGCGTCAAGAGCTATTAGGGCGACGTAAGTAATCGATGTGCTTAAATGGCGATGTGGCGAATTCCGCTCGAGAAAAGAGGGAGCAAATAGTGCGATTTCATGTCAAAAAAAACCGTTCTTAAGTGTTTGAGAAACGATTACTGCGAACTCTCGCGTGGCGAAACACTCAAGTCACACGGATTTCCTTTCCCGAGAGAGTAATTTGTACGTATCATTTCATTCGCACTTCGTCACGGTTAAGTTCCTCGGAATTTCTCAACGCTCGGTCGAAACGCGGTCGACGCGCTTTTCAACTTAAAAAAAACAAAAAAAAAAAAAAAAAAACAAAAATTATCTATCTAGATCGGAAAATTATCGTTTAACGAAAAACACGAACATCTCGCGTTTCGTAATTAATGGCTGACGAAAGTCTCTAGAAAAGTGTGTTTCTCACGATTGTATCGAGGGCATTCATCTGTCAACATCAGTCCTCGCTCAGACCGCAATACTTGTACGTGCGCGGGCCACGAAAAAGCGTGGACGATTTTTATCTAGATACACTTCTCTGCCCCAAAAATTCCAACGAGATTCGGCGAGTTTTTGGTCCGCGGGCGATTAGATCCGGAGATACGGATCCGAAACAAACAAACAAGAAACAAGCGAGCTACCTATTCTCCGCGCGCGCGCGTGTGTTCACCGTGAATTCCCGACGGTGTTCTCTTGCTTTTCTCTTCACCCGCGGCAGGTGCGCACACAACCGTGGAATTACTCGAATGTGACAAATATGCCAAACATCTCGACTAGGGTAGCGCGTATGAGAGAAAATAGTTTTTTCTTCACCTCTTTCTCTGACCTTTGTTTTCCGACAAAGGAACGGCATTGGCGGCTATTATGCGGCAATGATTAAAAGTATCGCGCTGTTTGCGTAATGATTAACAAATAAACGCCATAAATTCAAAAGATCGATTGAGTGAGCAGGGTGAAGATCGGAGTCACATAAAAATCATTTTCCGAGCGTTTACATCGCTCTCCCGTTCTGCCTCACGTCGGCAATAAACGACAATTTCAGCAGGGACATATTGTCGGCGTATTGTCGGGAAACTCGAAGTTGAGTGCACTCGAATTTCGACTAAAAAGTCGCGAAGGCGTTCCGCACCCTCCCATTGTCGCTTTTTCCCAATTGCTCATCGCTCGGTGTGTGACATTATACCTTTTCTTCAATCGTGCACCTTTCGACGACAGTGATTCTTCAGGTTTTAAAATCGGAATGAGTCAACATTTCGCGCGTCTTTCAAAAGCAACTGTTCGCAGACACATATCCTATCAAAATATAAATCAACTTATTGTTACTACTGCAAGTTGTCAGTTATATACTTGTTAAATGTAGATTTTGTCAAAAAATATGTAAAGCAAAATTTGTATAATTTATTATAATTGTTTTACCACAAATATTTATTACAAGTATTAAACTAATAAGCTGTGCAAAATTATATCGAATAAGAAATAATAAATTACGTAAGAAAATTTCTTTCGTATATATTTTTTGTAGCGGAAGTTGAGAATCTCGGTCTCGCGAAAAAGTCGACGGGGACTCAATGAAAGGTCATTCAGAGATAAGTCGTGCCTCCGGTTTTCAAGTCCATTGACGCTCGAAGTTCATTTTTGACAGATGGCCCATCTGCGAGCAGTCACTTTGTTACGCGGTGTTCTCTCGCTGCAAACGATAGACTGGTGGCCGAGAGAGGAAGCGACCCCGAATAAATCCCCTCTGCCTCATCTTTTATTGGCTAAGTAATTGTTCGACATATACCGGACCGGGTCGCATATTTTGCGGCATTTTGGGAGAAGAGCGTTTGGGTTATAGCCATGTTTCCGTCCTTTAAAGCGCTATTGGAAAATCACGAAGTCCGCGACTTTTTCGAGGGTGTAGAAGCAGACTGAGAAAACTTTCCCAAGGTAAGATCAAATACTTTCTTTATTGTATACGAAAAAAAACATTTAATAAATATATTTATACGGGATCGCGTAGCTTATAAAATAAATAATTTGTTTAAATTTTATCAAATAAGAAGTAAATCGATATTTGTGTCGTATTTATTTAAATGTTCTTTAAGGAACAAACAAAACTGAACGTATCGCACTTATTACATATTCGCGTATTCTGTATTTTTATTATCAACATTTCTTTGTTGACAATAATAAATCTGCAAGAAACCATCTGCGCGTATCCAATCGTTCAGCTTTGATACCTCGACGTTTCTTCTTTCTTTGCTCTTGCACTTGAGGCAACACTCTCGAGGCAAAGAGTATACGGAGTTCATTCAAAGTTCCTAGGAACATCATGAATGGACCGCGCACGGAATTCAACAGCTATGAGTAAAACCTAAAGGTCCCACTGACTTTATAGCGGCAATTCATTCGCCATTCTACCGAGATTTGACTCGGCCGGTGGTGGTTTCTTTTGCAGAATTCTCGAGGGTCACTTGTAAGAAGAGGTTTCTCTTCAGAAACGAACTTGCTATTGAGCGTGGGGAGGGCAATATTAAACATTTTTCTCGAAACAGCTAAGAAAAATTCGTCGTAATAAATTCAATGTGCTTACGCGGAATTATAATACACATATCTCGGGGTTATGTTACCACGAAGTAATTAAACAGTTCGCGTCATCGATGAGGATGCGCGTGCAAAAATCTCACTCGGCGTGGTGAGATTAAAGAAGCGAAAAAAAGTGGCGCGTTCGATACACCAGCTGCCTCGTCTCGCTGCGTCTCGGATGTATTTTCTCGCTTCTCCGAGGGAAGGCACGTGGGTGGCGGCGTGGCACTTTGCTGGTTTTATGAGGCCCTTAAGAATGGTCCCAGGACCCGTTCATCTCTCTCCTTTCTCCCTCTTCCCCTCGGTACGCCTTCTTCCCTCTGCTCTTTCTCTCCTCCCTTTCCTCACCCCGTCCACGCCTTCGGGCTTTTTGTGGAGTCGCCATTACTCGACAAAGTCCTTTGCCGTTTGGGCCCTTGATGGATGCCCGTTGCGTGGGCACCGGCGTACCAGTCGGCTCAATAGGCTGTGCGACCGTATCCACACGCGGTCGGCCTGCTTCTTCTTCCACACGCCGAAAAGACACGCGTCCAAAGCTTTGTAAATCGTTCCGACTGCCCGACAAAACGGAGAAAAGGGTTTCGCTTGGCGCACAACCGCGAATTCACGGGAACGAAAGCGCGCCGGCAAGTTTCATACTTTGTTCGAAACTTGCCGGAGATATTATCGCCGCGCTCCGGCAATATTTCGCAAGAATAAACACACTCGATGCCAGGTTATCGCTTCGTCACAAACCGACCGAAGTAACATTTAATTGACAATACATAGAATGTGATATTTTGATAGTGACTTAATAAAATAGTTTGATTTTTTTTTAATGTTGCGTTTACATTGGCAATGAAAAATCGTTTTACGACTCATTACGATTTCATAGCGCTTAGAGATGAGCCTTTTATGCGTTTTGCCGCAGCTGTACGCTCTTCACGTCAATTCATGATTGCCGGGTCGGTCGGCTCCGCCCACGCGACAATAATAAAGTCACGGCCGATTCGTTCCTGTCGCTTTACTTCGGATAAGGTTTGAAAACTTGCCACGGCTGTGGTGATCTTCGATATGCAATTTCGCTCGCGCGGTTCTTCCCCGTTCTCAACCAAACGCATTTACATCTCAACATTGCCGATAAAGGACATCAAAAGCACTCAACCTCCGCCTAAAGTTGAGACGTTAAAGAAACTCGTATTGTCTTCGTCGTAAAAGAACGAATTCGCGCTTAATGCATCGCACACGCCAGTTCGCGCACTTTGTTCCGACAAGTAACAATTACGCGATTACATTTCAAATGCCTGTTTTTTTTTTTTTTTTGCCGTTGGTAATAAAATCTATACAAAGACTTACAACGACGAGACAGTTTTCGTAAAAAAAACAAGTTACAATAATTATTACCGTGACCGATCAAGTGCTCGTACGTATACTCGATCCTGCAATTATCTTAATTATAATGCGAATCGCGTTCGGTCGAATTTCCCTCACGCTACTTTCTCCCTCTTGAAATCCGTTCGTCAGAATCCCCGACATTACCTTGGCATATTCGGTGCAATATCCGCGGGGCTAATCGCGAGTAATTCGCCGATCGCTCGTCTCTCGCGCGCGTATGCAACGCGCGAGGTTTGCCAAAGTCGTTGAGAACGCGCGCGAACGTTTATACACGCCCGTAACTTTCGCCTTCCAAAGTTTTGGAGCGCGCAAAAGAGTGACGTACCGTGTAATTTCGTGGGCGTATGGAGAGCAAACTAGAAGAAATTATGACGAAGAGGAGAGTGATAGGGATGAGCCGTATGTGAGATCATCAGAGAAAAAGAGAAAGAAAGAGAGAGAGAGAGAGAGAAAGAATGTCGTCTCTCTTGCCGCTTCCTCTGAACGCTCGCGATAAGAATTGGCGGTGGTCGAAACGGTTCGGGGAACAGAGTGCGCTCTCTTGCAAACAAATGGCCGGCAATTACCTGCAATTTGCCATATATACCCACCCTCTCCCTGCCGGCTCGCCGATCTCTCGTTGCTGTTTTCGGCGCTGAAGTTCCACCCCGGAGGCGATACATCGATTGCCAGGTAATTGTCAGCGCTCAGCGCCCCGAAAAACGCAGGTGTAGCGGGGCAACAACGTAGCCCGCGAGCGCCACTCGTAAGTGCGTTAATTTATATACTTTCGCCAAGAGGGACAATCGAGGGTGGGTGCCGGAATCTCGCTGCCGGGGTGGATCGCGAATCATCAGCGCTGATATAGGCACCAACATCTATACCAGATTGTTAACTGGCTATGCGAAAAATATAAGTTTGCAGACGTGTTATGCGCAGAAAGGGCGCGCGCGAGATTGAAATATTGTGTCACGTCACACGCGTATTTGTCATTAAAATATCGGATACATGCAAAGACACGCGCGGTACACAAAAAAACGAAGATGGTTGTCGTGAAAAAAAAAAAAAAAAGATCTGCTAGCGGATCTCGAATAAAATACTTTACTTCCCGCAATATTTCGCGCCGTGCGTAGGAACGCGCGCGAGATGAGAATAAAGAATCCATTGGATGCAGGAATTCGCAACGACTTAATCCCGGCGCTGCTTTCACGCCTTAAAGGGGACATCCTCTCTTGGCGATCCCGAGAGATTTGTTTTTTTTTTTGTCTTTTTATTTTATTTTCTCTGGCACTTGCACGTGCGCCACGTGACGCGAGTGTCACAGCTGTTACACGCCGCGTCTCGGGCCGCACCTCTTTTACCTCCCGTGACGATCCTGTGAAAAAGAGAGAAGGAACCCGTAGCGCTGCGTGACGCGGTCACGACGAGCGAGCGAGGTTTGCTGCAACGATGAAGGAGGTAACGATGAAAAGAAGCGGCTCTCTCGCCACACGAGGAAGTGTCTCGTGTGTCGCGGTCGCTCCGGTTCTCCCCCTTCCGACACACGATACCGGGAACGCGTATCGCGTATGCCAACTCGCACGTACCTATACAGGATCGTGGCTAATGGCCCGTAGATTACCGCGGGTTGCACGCAACTTCGATGTTTACTCGGGGAAAGGCCATCGGGATACTCGATATCGTATACGAAGGACCGATAGGTCGTCGTAAAAATCGCCGCGCTCTCTCGGTAAAACGATAAATTTGAAAAAAAAAAAAAAAAAACGTTATTAACGCAATTTATTTCAGCTCGTAATTATTGATGAATGGATTCGGTTCAAAGAAACATCGTATACGCATCGAATCTGCGTGTATAAATTGAATCCCTTGTCGAGATATTTTTTTTGGGAGGGGGCGAGGGAAGGAGAAAATTACGAGAGGAACGAACGCGAATATTTTCTCAAGAAAACCGAACCTTCGAGAGAAATTTCAGCCGCAAATGGATGTGTTTTCGATACCAGCTGAAGCTAACCGCGGTAGATAATATCATCCGGCGCGATGTATCTTGCGCAAAGAACAAATCTAAAAACGTGGACAAACCACGAACTGTCGCGCAGCTGGCGATGTACAAACACGCGAGACGGAAAATGCAAATTTCTCAGCAGCCTCAGCAAATTACTCTTTCACCTTTCCGTTTTTCTTTATGTATCTGTTTGTCCGAGAGTGCGCGGGCAGATATATATTTCTTACAATAATTTCTCGTTCGCGAATCGTTGTTTTCCATTCGTTCGCAATTAAGGTCCCGTGTGTAATAATGAATATCCGGCGTGCTCACATACGCGTCGCGCTCATACACAAATCGTATAATACGTTCGCGCATCGCCGCATTTAGCGATCCGAGAGATGGGGAAAGTGCTGCTTGTTGCCGCGAGGAACACGATGTAATGGATCAACGTGGCGCGAGGGGCAACGCGGGGATTTTACTTAATTGCAATTAATGAGGGTAGATATCGTGAGCGCGCGACGGGGTCACGCGTGAGAGTTAAAGATTACTAATGTGCCGACAGGATTAACGTTGTTGAGTAATCGTCCGTGCGCGCACTCCGAATAACACTTTATTTCGAATAACAAAATCGAATCAGAGGACGTATTTATCACGCAAATTGCGACATTACAACGCTGTAATTTTCACGATGTAATTGATATCGCCAGATATACTCGTGAGTGTCGTGATTGCTTGCGCCATGCGATGTATCGCGCGCGCCTGGTTTCCGCTGTATTTAAATTCATTTGCATTACACGCAGCAAGTTCGAGTAATAATAATATCCTATTCAAAGGTAATGCCCTCGAATTCTTTGACGCTTATTCACAATTTGCTCCAATTCGGCGAAACGCGCGCAGGCAGAAATCCGGTGTGCACGGAATCGCGCGCGCGTTCTCCAATTTCTTTCTCAATTTCCGTAATACCGTAAATTTCACCGACCACCCCCGCGCACGCATAAAATTGTTTACCGAAACGATTTTTCGGGCGAAATTACGGAACGAGCGGAACGCGAGCGTTCGGGATAAACAATCCGAGGCGTACGTACGTCGCTCGCGAGTCTTGCGTGGGACGTTGCATGCGTGTACGCGGTGTTGCACGCGCGTAATGTTGACCGACCTGTACACGGCTGCCTGCACATAAGTAACACACCGCGCTGCCACGCGCGTAAAGGGAAAGGGCCGCTGCGCGGTCCGGCGCGCGAGGCGGCTCGTCTGATTGGCTCGATTTATGGGGTCTACTTATCGCGTACTTACCGCGTTGTATATCAACAATGACACCCGCACCCGCGGGCGCTCTCTTCTCTCTCTCTCTCTCTCTCTCTCCGTTTCCCTCTCTGCAACTCCGCTGGTCCCTTTTTACGCCTTTCTCCGATGCACCTTCCGCCTCTCTCGTTCTCCCGCGAGAGGATTTACTGCGAGTAAATCGCTGGTAAATGGGCCGCGTACGCGCGTTCGCGCGAGGTTTGCGATACACGCGCGCAGTATAAAACCTTACTTTATTTTGGCGAATAAAACGCGTAAAGGTATTTTTACAAGGTTCGGTCCGCGTTTATACAATGTTAAGTCGCAGCGATCTCTTTGTGCTACGAAAATAAAAATTTCCTTAATATTGTCCGACAATTGTCGCGATCCAAGATCCGTCGGTTCATCTTGGCACAGAATCTTACGTAAAGAGCGTAAACAGCAAGTATACGACGTACGCGAGCGGTAGCCCGTACAGAACACGACTTCCTGACGCGTTGGCCCGACGTCGCGCATAAAACATTCAGCGATCGAACAGGCAATAAACAATTTATTAATGAATGGACGATATGAGTCTGTCTGAATACGAATGTCCGTTTTTCTCGTATATATATGCGATTGTGGCGGCGACACGTGTCGCGACGATATCTCCGGTGACTCCTGGACGGGATATCCCGCAGGCGCCAGGAAGCGACCGTCACGCGTCACGGTCGTGAATCACGGAAACAGGAAAGCCTCGCCCCCCGTGACTCCAATCGGAATCGATGTCGCCGGAACCCGGAATTCGAGGATGCAGGCGCCAACGCGACTCGTAAAATCGCATAATAACGCAGCGTTCGCGAATTGCACGTTATGCACTTCGTAAATCTCGCGACGCGACGTATGTACATATGTATGTACGTACATTTCGCGCTGGCGATTGTGTGCGCGTGTTGCATTTCGTTAAACCCAACCAAGCGTTCTTACAAGTCCGACGATAAATTTTGAGAGATGACAAGATTCGTGGAGGAATTTTCCAGTTCGTTTCAAAGCAACAAAAAACAAAAACGCTTTTATCGAGAAATTAATAATTTTCAAATGAAATTACGAATCAACGATGAAATTTTGCAGACGGTTTTCTGACGCTTCGTGGAAAATTTTGAAATTTTTCTTACGACTTTCAAAAACTGTTCGTTCGGGCTTGTTACGTATTAAGTTCGAGAGAGGTGAAGATTTTGTATTTTGTCACGAGAGAATATCCGGCGGTGACTACGGGCCGGTGCACGTCAAAGGCTGTAATCTAATATTTTTAGATAGAACTGTAAGGAGGCACCACTACCGGGTGGCTCGGCGATAAATTCTCCGGGGGTGGGGCATCTCCGTCTGGGAACGGTGGATCAAACAATGGAAACACGACACTCCCGACAGGTTCAATTGTTTTGGACACGTTGTTTTAATGCGAGGTGGCGTCGTAGGCCACTCCGACCGAAAACAATGTCGTAGGGAAGAAATGCCGTGAATGCCAAAAAGGTAGATTGTCGAAAGAATATTAATGACACAAAAAATCTATACGCGTCTGGCTACTTTACATACATCCGAACACGTACGAAGTTCCAATATGAATATTTTCATTAATTCTACATCGGATACGAAATTACTTTTTACAATATGCGCGTAAATGTGACTTGAATTTTGCGTCCGTATTGCGGGAGAGTTAGATGAGTTACAAAGAATCGCATTTCGACTCTCGAATCTAAAGTTTTCGACTCGAACGTAGGTCGATGGGCGGAGGAGGGCAAGAAAGCCGGCTACGGTCAGGCCATTTCTTGCACGAAATGTCCGAACATTAATCACTCGGCCGAATTTCGTGCAAAATGTTATGCGGGGCTCTCCTTATTCGAAAAAGTCACCGACATAATATGCTTAAAAAATCTTTTCCTCAACGTGACCTACTTTTTTAAATGATTTTAATCGTATCAAGACAACGCTAATTAAAGAGTCAAGTAAAATTATCGGGTGATAAGTTTTATATAACAATAATTGACAAAGAGTGCTAAAATGAAAAGCGAACGATTAACGACCCGAACAATCTTCGAGGTGACTCGCAATCTATCTTGTTTGACAGATGTAATTGGATTTTGCGCTCCCCATATATATTAACCGCGATGCGCGCGCATGTCATTCGCATGTCAGAAACTTTCTTTCCTTCGAGTGAAAACGAGGGTCTCGGACACCAAAAGATACGCCGAGGCTTCGTTAATTTAATGGCTTAAAAGGCCATCGGGAGTAATTCCTATACACCGCGTAAGGCGACGCCTGCAGGGTGGTTATCTAAAATATGCAATTTCCGAAAATATCCCCCTACACAACGGTACGCGGAAATTACAGGGTGGAAAAAGACGTCCCTAGAACGGTCCCGAGGGCTCCTTCGACGGCCGTTCGTTGTTGCGAACGTTTCCAAAAGTCGTCCTCGTGACGCCATCGTAAATGGCAGCTGTCTGTTCGAAATTCTTCGACGCGACGATATAACTTCTTTTCCCTATACGAGGCATTTTTGTTAGAGCCACGAGAGAATCTGATTCGGTCCAATCAAAATATAATTACGTGGCATTAACGGAGTAATTTGTGGTCCGGAGACTAATTTAAAATTATAGTCATCGCGTATACGCGCACGAGACGTTGTTCTCGTGCCATTTTTCGAGTCTCCTTCCCCGGAGGCCGTCGCGTGTAATCGTCCGTCGAATTAGAAGTTAATTAAGCAAATTTTTTTTCTGAATAAACTTTTTCCAGAAAAAATCGACGGATAATGTTCGATTAGATGAATTGTGTTTGTTTGTTTGCAAAGCAAACGGAAATATCCGGCGCTCTTTTCCGTAAATAAGATGTGAGAATGTTCGTTGTGTCGGAGCACATGCTTGGAATATTAGTAGAAACCTAAACAAATACTGCACCGTCTTTCAGACATTAGTCAAATATTATCTTGCCGCCGCGGTTAACCATGTCTGGCAATGCAGTCAACGAGGCGCCAAAAATGTCACTTTTATCGATAATTACCGGATGCGCACACACCGGACGCTTCGGAATCTTTTAGAGAAGCGAAGTCGAGACTGACGTATTAACATATACCGCAGACAATTTCTTCGAATTTTGTAAAAGTATTTGTCATTACGCGCTTGCGTGAATAATCCTCTGTTATTTTAATGATTGTTTTGTAATGTTTTACAAAATGCACTTGAAAAACGTTTTCATAACAGTTATTATTTTTCCCAATTAATTCGCGTGAGTTGGATTCAATTTACCTAAAAAGACACACGATTGAATCATTTTTACTAACAAAGATTGAATTTTTCAAATGATCGGAAAAGAGGAGAAAGTTGTTTCGGAGAGCCGTTTCTTTTTTAATGATCGATGCGGTTACGCAACCTGACATTACTGAAAAGTGAAGGAAAAGATTTTCCGAGAGTTTGCACCTTGTGATAATTACCGTGCGCAGGGAAAGGTAATCTCGACTGACAAGAGAGAAAACGCCACGCGAAGGAGGTCCTTTTTCTGCCCTATAATCTCGCGCAATTACGCGAGTTTGTGCGCCTCCCCGTCCCAATAGTAATCTTCCGGGATAGTTACGTCGTTCTAAACGGTGTGTAACGTGTTTTACGGTCGTTTTTTTTTTTTTTCGGGAAGTCCCGATCACAAATCGGGGTCTCGACGGCCTCCGAAATCTTCGAGCGGCACGATTGTAATCTGAGGTAAAGCCCGGCGTGACACGACGCGTATATGCTGTGTGGGGGCGCAGCAAGTTAATTGATAGTTTTTGTCTCAAGTATAATGATTACAGTTGTGTAAATCAACGTGTATTCCGGCAGTCGGTCTGACATTTGTATTATATCGGAGATTTATATATCGCGCTGTTAGAACCGAAAAAAACTGTGACCGATCTTCAGCGAACAACTCTTCTGAGATATCTCATTATACGAGTATTTAAAAAACACCGCTACATAAAATTAAAAAAAAAAAAAAACAACTAAAGTTTATTAAAAATTAAATTGTAATTTTTTCGAATAATTATAAATATAAATTTTATTGTTTAATATAAAAATTTTTTTTCTTTGTTGTTAAATTGTTAAAATACGAGTTAGATCGATTTCAATGCTTTGGTAAGAAATGTATATATGCGTGATATCGAAGCTTACTTTGCCTCTTTGAAATTTATGGAACGGTAAATTGCGCGATTGTGCGAGCCCAAAATATCACTTTCGCGGCGATATCGCGTCGCGAGGCAACAAAACTGGTCCAGATAAGCGAAAGCTCGTGATTTCATCGGAGCGCGGAGGCGAGAACGATCGTCGATGATTCGAGACGTCGGTTCGAAATAAGCGTGGTGCGTGCCACACGTGATTTCCGAGAGAATTCCCAGAACGTGTGTCTATTCGCAATACGTATACAAAATGTTTACGTGGTTTATTATGAAAATGAGCGCAAAACGATGCCTCATTAGCTGCGCTAACCAGAAATTCTCGTTCCGCTAACATCTTGTCTCTACTGGCCTAAAATTATCATTAACTTTATGATAGTTCCGTGAAGATCTGACATCGTTTTAGCGAGGAGGGCAACTATCGATAATTATGCTCTTTTATATAGAAAATTGTAGGATGACGTTCATTCAACAGGTTTCCGTAACAAATTTTATAAGATCAGGAAATCGTGTTCAGCAAAAGATTACGTAACAAATTGTTATTATTTGAGCGTGAACGGAATTTCGGATTACAATCTTAAGGAAAATCTCTCGCGAGACTAGTCGAAACTGCACCTGTGATGCAGCTAACCGTCAGACACACCTGTCCGTAAATTGCCGTGTACAAAATCTTCGCGGGTCGTTTTAAATTGATACATGCGACAAAATGATACATTATTATCTATACTAAGTTAGATATTTGTTAATTAAATAATTACAAAATATTAAATGCGCGTGCGCGGAAGAGAGATCTAAGATCTCTGAAATATGAGCATAGAAATATAATACGAAGGTCAAGAGAATATATATCGAAAACACACACACACACAGACACACAGACAGAGCTTCGCGCAGATCGATATCGCGTTAAAAAACTATCGGGTGGAAAAACTATTTGTGCCAACGTCAGGTATACGTACTGCGTATCTCGGTGGGCGTAACCGCTCGTAAAAAGCGATTCGTAATATATGTGCGCTGCAGAACCGGGCACTTCTGATTCAGGAATTAGGTGTCCAATTAAAAGGATCAGTTCTCTTGCTGATAGTTCGAGCAGCTAAAATTCTGTTTAAAAAAATGAAAAAAAAAAAAGAGAAAAAAAGTCGCTGGCAGGTGAGGCAACGTATCGACCATTGAAAAACAGAGACCGAGAGGGGATTCTTTTGTCGAGAGGAGGGGAGACTCTTTTCTTGCGACACGTGTGCCGTGACAAGGGAATTTTTACGGTGTCGCCCTTCCGATTCTCGAAGCACGAGCGCGTTAGCCGCGAACGCGTCGTTGCGATTTACATACCCGGTCAGATTCGGCTCGGCTCTCATAAACGTGCGTCGTACTATGATGTGGCTTTTATAGGGCGCTCGTTGAGATATAATGCGTGCCCATGAATTGTGTATCGGATCGTTTCTGCATACTCACACAAGGCTGTACGTATGCGCGTATTAGTTCTATTCGTATCTAACAGTCGGGTCGGAGCAAACTCTACGAGAAAGAATTTTGTTTAAACAATTGTTTTATTAAATAATTGTTCTACTTGTTGATAGTTTTCTTCTTTTGCAACATTTAAGATAAATATATTTAATTATTTATTTATTTTGATGCCTCGATAGCGCGCGTGGTGATTAAACAATTTGAATTCATGAAAAACACAGAACTGAGTTTCGAGAGCGGGATTGAGTTTATTCATAAAGCAAACTTTTGTGATCTAATATTTTTTTCAAAATGTAATTTTGTAATTAGATTACAAAAGTTTACTTTAGGAATAAACTCAATCTCGCTCTCGATTGTTTTGCACAATAGGGAGAATTGCTTATAGCTCGACAAAACTCAATTCTGTGTTCTTCGTGAATTCAAATGTTTAATCACCACGCGCGCGATCGACGCATTTTATACACGATAGATCAATACACGATCGATCGATCAGAGACGCGATACGATCCTCATTAATTTGCTTACTGGTGGGATAGATATTTAACGCCCCCCGTCTATCGATAATCCGATCTGCATATAATATTCAGTTCGATCATTAATATACGATATATCATTGCCGCGGATTATCGGGCGCACGGGTCGTTGTACCTATACGGGCGGCAATTTGAATAACAATATTCCGGCATTAGACGAGTCACAATTCGTGTGGCACCTAACGAGCTCTTATGCAAATCCAGCTCCATTCTGGCAAGTCATAATATTGAAAGGATTTAACGATTCATTTAACTTAACTTACGCTGCTTGTAAAAAAAAAAAAAAAAAAAAATATCTAATCGTCGAAGGGATCGAAAACACGAAGAGAAAAAGAAAAGAAAGGCTGACTACACTTCTCCGACTGTGATAACCACGCTTGCTCGCAAAGTGATGCGGGTATAACGATTTAGGTTGCGATGAAGCAATCGTAAAATACAGCTAACGTCAGGGTGGAAGGTATTACCGTTGGATTTAATAATAAAAAAAAAAAAATTTTTTTTCCATCTTCGTCAACGTAAATATTTCTCTAATGAGAGTGAGGGAATAGAATGTGTATCTACTCTCACTTTATCTCTGACACACACGTGCGTGGCGCTCTCGGTATTGTGATACTTTCGACGCCTCTTACGGCTCGCCTTGAATACGACCGTATTGTAAAGAGAAAATTATAGACTGGAGATCGTCGTGAGAGAGACTACTTCGGGATCGCGACTACCAGGCCAGGGTCGCTGGCAACCTCTCCGGTCTGTAACGACACCGCGCGACCGTCTCGGCTTGTTATATAAACTATAAACCACAGTATTCTACTGTTCTCTCGCTTTTCGGTAAATAATGCCATAAATACTTCGCCGAGTATTAGACTATAGACCTAGCTAGTGCTAGGGTTTTTGGCCGAATGTAAATTCCCGATGCGAGACGCATAAAGGCCCGGCCTTCCTGGTATTTTGCTGTCGACCCGGGTGGCTCTCCCTTTATCTCGTACCCTTCTCTCTGTTCTCCCATCTCGTTCTTCCTGAGCGTAGCAAAATAATCCAGAAATCCGAGCTCTATTAGCATCGGAGGCGGAGTGTACATCGGCAGTGTTCTCGAAAAAGAAAAAAAGACGAACTCGTGGGTCTCCTAGAGCAGAGAGCTCACGAAAAATAGCTGCATTGAAATCAGTTCCCTGTACGCGCGTTCCCCTGGGAACGTCGAAGGTCTCCGAGGTCTCATGAGAATGTGGACGACCGCGAAATCGCATATAAATTAAGGTTTCAACATTTTGCCGGGGCCGGCCCTTTGTTGGATTCGCAAACCGTGTCCCGAGAGAACTGTCTTACTTCGCAAAGGCAAAAAGAGGAGAAGAGCGGAGATCGCGACGAGTTCTACTTTCGAAATCGTAAAACGCGAGCCGCGCGCGCGATCTGAAAGTAATACATTATTGTATCGTATTTTGCTTATGTGTGAGTTGTGGCGCTTAAGAATTCGAATAAAAACACAGAGCGTATATACGTATATATACGCGAGAGGTTTCGATTTGTTCGTTTAATTACTTTTTTTTTTTGTTCGTCTCGCGCGATGCGATGATGCGCGGCGATGATCGATGCGAACGATAAATCCGTGACGCTTCGGGCTCGGCGCGTTCGACACCTCGCGACGCGTTCGAGGCTATTGACCCGAATAGCCTACGATTACCTCCGAGTTGCATTGAGAACGACGACGTCGGTGTAACCGCGCGTACTCGTTTTCGAGATACTTAAGAGATCGGCTGAGTCATATAACAGGTGAAAACGCGTATCTACGATTGCACAAGCAGTGTTGAAAATGTCCGCGCTAATTAGTAGAAAAATTCTCTCAAATTTCTTGATATTTAAAGATAATTTTTTACGAGTTTAATTCGCGTTAATTCATTAGGCGATCGGTTTTCTCGAATTGGAGGAATGAAAATCGACGCTCATATCAAACGATTGAATCGCTTTCTCAGAGATTATATAAAATAAACGCCAGGTTGTTCCGCTGCTGTGTGCCGCATAATGCAAAATGGAATAAAATAAGATACCGGGTAACGTCCGAGGCGTAATTGTAGGTAGAACGCTCGGTAGATGCAGCCAAGGGTCTCTCGGGCTCTTCCTCGAACTGCCGCGTTACACATTGTGCTCGTGACTTGCCGATGCAGCGTGCATGACTAGCAACGAGCTTCTCGTAATGCAGGTTAATCGATGCACCGACCCGTGTAAAACGCCAGCAGGATAAGTGCGATGCAGTAGACGCGAGGAAATACATTCTTATGTAACTGCTTATCGCGTTCGTTTCTCCGTCCACTTTCTATTTTTAGCATTTACACGAGGCGAGCCAAGTCCAGCAACCCTCTCGGCATAAAATTTACTTCTGAATTAAATCACAACCGAGAAGTTCGCTTACCTGTTGCAAAGTTACAGACAAAATTTTCCCAAGTCAATTCTTGAGAAGTTGAAAAAAAATATTTCTTTCTCTCACAAAAAATAGATTTTGATATTCTGATTATTGTAGAAACTGCTTCTTTATGTACAGATAGATTTTGTTGAAAAAAAAAAAAAAAAATCATTATATCGCCTGTCATCGATAAAAGATTAATCTATTTTAGAATCGTAACATCTGCGCGCAGCATATTTTTAATCAATGGAATCATGAATTTTAATTTTTATTACGTCGAGAAAAAGGGTGCAGCGTAAAATTCGACACACGCGGCAGTTTCGGTCCCACCGCGCATATAATATTCATGAATTTTAATATTCCGTCGAAGCGATACGTAAAACCCTTTTTCGCCGGCGCGCCATTAGCGCGATTCAAACTGAAACTGAAATATCACCGTGCGCTAATAGTTCGCGCGCATTTTTTAATGTCTACCTGCTAAAAAAGGGGATCGCGCGAGAATCTTTGTGTCTCCGCGCGCAGATGCCCGGTCGCGCGCACAACCGAATCAAAATGACTCGTCGGAAAAAAAAAGGTGCAAGGAGGGCGCAACCGAGGTCTGTTGACGTTTATTGTGCCTAAACGGTCGAACGGAGGCGCCATTAAAATTTTCTCGCCTCGCGCGCGCACTTTTTTTCTCCTCTTTCTTTTTACCTTTCGCGAAGAACGGGGTGCGTTCGGTTGCTGCAAGTCAGCATGGGAAGCCGCGAGGCGCGTCGTCGGATAACAGAGTCGAGCTAAAAAAAAAAAAAAAAAAAAATGCAAGCAGCCGCGCGAGATTCGCTTGACGATTCTTACAATCTGTTTTATTTATTGATTGATGGCTTGTAAAAGGGTTCCGCGCACTTTGTTCGATGTTTAGTCATGCAGAATACTCGCCGGTTATTCACCGTTCCGCGCGCGCGCGGCATATGTACGCGTCTTTTATGCTTTTCTTGCAACGGGTCAAGAAGTCATTGGTGCGAACTGTTTCGTTTATACATGGCGGAGGCGATAAACGAGAAAATAAACTTCCGAGGTTCGTTGATTGAACGAAATACCGACGATTGAACGCTCACGTTCGCAGTTTTCGCGCACGCAGTAAAGTGTCTTGTCAGTATCGAAGAGTTCTTTTCGAGCGGTGATTCGTGCGGTTGTGATAACTCTTGCTGCAACCTTCATAAATTGGTCCTTAACAATGTCTCGTCCTTGGCGCGCATAAACATATCGCTCGTTGCTCATTCGCCGACAAAAAGCGGAGCACAAATCTCGACCGTAATTTAATAACCAATTCAACCTTTAGTTTTGAGCGGCCACGACGGGTAGGGAAGAGGTACTAAGTGCCGCGGAATCGGGAATAGCGGGCGAGTTGGAGCGAGTTTAAAAGCCCGAGAAGTGGGGCCCCACATAAATAAGCCGGGCCAGAATTACAATAATCCGATCCAATTAAAGCGGAAATTTATAGTCGCAAAAAGCGTAGACGTAATCCCCTCCCTCCCACCAGTCGGCGATTTGCATTTCGAAATTTGCAAGCGTAATTTCGAATTTGCTTAATAGGGCCCGCGGAAGGCCTCCTCCGGGGCCACTCGCGTAATAGATTCCGCTTTCATATTCGGCAGACCTACGTGTACTACGCGAGGGAAGATCGCGGTCGGTTCCTCTTGAAAGGGACCGCCACCCATTATGAATTTCATACGCAGTGCTCCGTTTTTTATTCTCTTTCAACGAAGGCGGCCCGGTGTAAGTTTGGGATATATTTACCATACTTTGCTTCGGGTAAACTTTGGCCACTAGCCTACTACGCTACTCTTTCTCTCTTTGTCTCTCTCTCTCTCTCTCTCTCTCTCTCTCTCTCTCTCTTTATCGGAATCAATTTCTACTGATCGTAATATTCTATCGGACCTTAGATCCAATTATAGATGTCTGCCGGACTTACAGCAATACAATATGTTCTTGTGTAATATTTAACGCGGCGTAATGAGCGCAACATAACACTTAACATGACACAAGCAGCTTTTGTTTGAACAGAAAAAATCACTTTATTTTATATTACCTAATAATCCTACCAGAAAAAGCGTGTGTAAATAATCACAATCGATTCTATTAATCTTGTGATTGTTCCCGCTTTTTATCTCGACGCTGATTGGATGTTTCTTGGATGTGTTTCTCGCGCGATCTATGTCGTACGTTTTTAAAGACACGTAACTAAAGTACAGTCACGTATCAGAGAGAAGAGGAAAAACAGCACGTGACTACAATCACGTGACTTTACTTGGTGGGATCCCCTCTAAAAGGAAAATAAGTGAAGTGTTCACGTTTTATGGGTGGGAAAATAAATGAAGTTTCAGTGTAACTCGAATATGATTTTATATAAGTTGGATATGATTTTATGTGATCGTGTAAAATCAGAGATCCGAAATTTGGCGCGATCTGATTTTATATGATCATATATAAATACATAAAATTATGTACAATAGTATATGATTTCTTATATTTATATATGATTAAATATATTACACTCGAATTAATTATTGGAGGCCAGATTAAGTTCGCCGATCAATTGATAAATTCGGTTGAAAGAGACCGGCCCGATAAAAATCCTTAGGTTGTGAGCGGATTTGCGAACTTGGGACGTCCGGGTTCGCAGCCTCCGCACTCAGGTCGCGAGACCACTGGGCCGGTCAAATTTTGTAATGTAATGTTTCTCGTAACTTTGAATATATAATTTCGAAAGAGTGAGTTATATACGTTGTTCGCGCGCGTTAAGATCGCGCGCCTCTTTCTACTCGGCACCTGACGTGTGATTACTCCTTTATTACTGTTGAGGGATCGAAACCAGATCTAACAATCATCATCGCGCGGGATACGACCGGCCAATTGCTGCCAAATTCATAGGCGCATACCGATACTTTCCGGCTGCCGATTAGCATAAATTATCCACAGTCAAGGTGACCCTACATCAGACCCCTCATTCCCTTTCGTGCAGTTTCCGAGCGCTAATGTCATACATTCAAATCTCTAAAGGCGTTAAAAACGGCGCCGAGGTAGCCGATTGTAGAAATCGAAATTCGCCGATGCGCCCGGAAGCTCGACAATCAGCATAGACATAACGTACAATCTCATTTCGCCGTCCGAATCACTGTTACGTTCCTTATACTCTTATTCGACTGATTTTCGACTTGACTGGATCAATTTTACGTCTCAGTTAAGAAATTAAACGAGTCTTTTCGTCGAATATGCTCCACAATTTTTGCTTAAATTTATTCTGTTACTTTTCATACACTAAAAAGCTTTTACAGTAATCTCTTCCGCGTGAATTGCTAACGCGAAACATCCACTCGTTTCTTATCAAATATTAAAATGTCGTTGGTACGTAATAACATCGATATATAATAATATCGTGTAAAAGTGGAAAAAATCCATAAAAATAAACCGTCCAGAGCGTATGCAAACTTTGTCGGAGAGCCGATAATTTCGCTAAATTAGTGGCAAATGCCGAGATCAAAATGGGTCAATCGGGACCAGTGTTCTCAGTTTTGGCTCTCTTTCAGCATGTTAAAGCGGTGGAAGGGATGCGCACAACAGCAGCAAGTTCATGCAGGTAGAACTCGCTGTTGTGTTGTGCGCATTCCCTCCACTGCTTCAGCATGCTGTAAGAGAGCCGAAACTGAGAACACTGATCGGCTGGTTTTTGCGATTATTAAAGCTGTCTCGTAATTTTCGACGAGAAACCGATAATCCGCGCATTAGCCGGCGAGGCCAGGACGTCACGGCGAAACTCGGCGTTCGGGATTATCGAGATTTACTTCTGAATTAATACGATACTTAGCGCTGTTCCGCGTTCGATGTTTATTCCTGCGCATTCGTAAATCGCACGGTAATCGCTTAACGAACCACCTCCCCGAGATTGTTCCCCGTCGTAAATTTTTACGAGGCCCGCGTGTAGACTCGTTTTCGTGCGTAACCCACTTTATAAATCTGCTTCGCCTTTCGCACCCCGTTCGATTTTACGACACGCACGTAACGCGCGCTTTTCATCTCTTCGCTAATTATTGTCAAGCCGGCATTTTGTGCGTTCCCGTATCAGCCTCGTTTATCGCGTTATTGCACAATCTTTCGTGGTGTTGTGTAACGATTTTGCGCGCAAAAAAAATTAAGCGGTCAATACATATGTAATACGCGTTTTAACGAAATTTTCTGTTATTTCTTATAAGCATAGCGCGCATGATTATAAATACGTAGTTTAATAACGACATCTTTTGCTCGTACAATTAATCACGCAATTTACGTGCTCTCGTCTCTCGTGAAATTAATATTTCACCGCGCGACGGCGCATGTAAACGTCCACTTTGCAACGCAAACGCGACGAAGATGTCATTTATTAATTACGTTAACAACGCGATACATCGTTCCCGATCGGGAAAGAGAACGACCATAATTTCTGGCCGAATTGAGCCGTCAGCGAAAGTGCAATATTTTATCGAGATGGCGACCGATAGCTACCCATCAGCGGCGGAATACTAAACAGCTTATGAAAGATCCCCCGTTAGAGGATGGGAAGAGCCAGTCTCGCGCCGAAAAAAAAAACTCACCTGCGTATATCTCCATCTCGACATCAGTCGACTTTTCGCGTTACTCGCGCCAGCTCGTCGTGATCACGCATCAGGGATTTCCGATCTTACTTCTATTCGGGGGGTTTTGCTCTTTCCCGAAGATATTGGATCTGCGGGATGAGAGATGTGGATACGTCCGATGCTCACGGACGAGCTATTCAATTTGCTGAGACCAAAGCATTGCCTTTCTAATCTGTTTGCGAATCTCGGAAGAAGACTTCTGTGACATATTTTTCTTTAGATTCCGCGATAAAACCAAAACACCCGAACCGAACTTCAATATGAATAATTGAAACGTTTGTTTGCATATCGCATCTTTTTCTTCTTCACTTTTTTTTCCTCCCCCATAAGTCTTTCCGTGACTTTTTACGGGTTGGCCACGCGGTTGGACGGCTCCAAATTCCGCAGAAAACTTTCGCGGCGTTTTATTTCACATCTAACACGAACCCACAAGCGGATCGGAATGCGGATTCCGAGTGTTTCGAGAAACACTCGGCGAAGTCCTCGCGCCTCGTTACGCTCCCGGAATAAAATGTATGTGTGTTCGAAAACGGACCCTTCTCTTGAAAGTGGCCGGACATTGTCGTGTTGACTTCTGTGCGTTATTCGTATTCGCCATTTTACGGAATTATAACCCGCGTTTTGACGATGACGTTTAATTCGAAATGGTCAAGTGACTAAAAACGTGCCCAGGCTTTATGCATTTTTTCACCGTGTAACACGAAGATGTTATATATTTTACAAAAATTTTTGCGAGCCACGCTTCCTCGGCGCGAAGATATTCGACTTACGGCGCAGCTGGCGAAGATCACAGGTCTATCTGGGATGATCTGTGGGCTGGAGATCAGACGGCGGGATCGAGATTGAAGCGAGATACCGGTTGGAAACCCCATGGATTATGCTTGTACGGCATCGCTGTTGTACGACCGCGTTAAAAGTTCGCTATTGTGGCGACCATTGTGCGCCCTGTCGTCGGACACATTTGGAAGAAAAATATTTTGCCCCCTTTTCTCACAATATGTAGAAGCGAGATCTTCACGTCTTTGCCGCGTCAATGTCAAATATTGTCGACTGTTATAATAATTACATTTTGACCGAGTTGAGAGAGAAACAGAGAAAGAGAGAGAGAGAGAGAGGAAATATTTTCTCCCGTGATATTATGCGTTGTGTACGCCATCTACACACGTTACTTACCGCATCTGGAAATACCAATTTGAACGTGTCAACCCTCGCGCGCGGTTTCATTTCCGCCCTAAAACTTTTACGGTTGGCACTAAAGACTCGCACCCGCTTCGTAAGAGATTTAAATTTCCTGACTCGGGGAAACTTGTTGGAAATCGGCGGTTTTATTTCTTCGCATAAAATAGCTCATCCAGAGAGCGGTAACGTGACCGAACGGATACCTTTTACGACTCGTTCTACCGTGCCGCATCCGTGAAGGATTTCGAGTTTTAATTGCTTTTTCGACGAAACGCACGTTTCCGAAGTCGCTGATCCAACATGAGTTTTACGTTCTTCTTTGGAGGGAAGAATGATCGAACGATCTGTTTCCCGGAAACATGTTCACGGAGACGTACAAAATTTTAACAAATCTCAGCCTTTCTAATGTTTTTATTTTTTGCACGTAAGTTTATATAACAAAGTTGCTCGCGACTAGCACACGCGGTATTAATTTGGTAACGTCGATTGGATAACCTGCGTGTCACGTCTGTAGCTCTTTCCTTTCACTAGAGATCAACGGAAAATGTGTCGATCGTTCGAAAGAAAGGAGGTGAAGATCAGTCAGCCTCCCTTCTCTCTTTCTCTTTCGTATTTCTGATCAGAGCGAAACAACTTCCTTGTCCGCGTCTCTTCCGCGTTTGAAGTGTATCGAGTACATTGAGGTCCGGAGCTGAGAGTAACGACAGAGCGTACGGATGAGGCGCGTTAGCAATTAGTCTTCGTACATTCTCGCTTGTTATCCCGCAAGATATCCGATCACAGATTCTGGTTTGTGCGCGTTGTACATCTTTATCGTCAAACGGGATCAAATTATCCGTGAAAGGGCGGACACACCCGAGTAACTCTAGAAATCGGTACACGGTTACCCGCGCTCCCGACGAAATCCAATCTGTTCTCGAGGATCATCTCGTAAGCGATTATACGTTTTGATAGAACCGCCGGATCCTTATTGAAAGTGTACCGTTGTCTGTGGTGAGCGCCTCTGCAATTTGCGGAAGTGATCGCAAAAATGTTGCAATAAATGTAATTGTGTGCTATTAAATATTTATGCAAAAATACTCCGGAGACGCGATAACGAAAGCAACAAATTAGATAAAAAAAAAAAAAAAGACCTTTTCTCTCTAAAGATCAAACGAATAATTATCGGATTTACGGAAAAAAAAACGATATTCAAGATTTACGATACACTCACTTCGTATTCATTCTGTCGCGAGGAACGATTTGTTAATTTAAGCGAAACGCACACACAGCTGAACGTTTCGAAGATATGTATTGACGGTAAATAACAAACAGCAGTTGCGCCGTGCGCAAACGTAATGTATTCACGAGATAGCGAAAAGCGGGCGCGTTCACGGGCTTTGTATCTCGCGATACCACAGGCGGCTATCTCAGATGCTTATCTCGATTGGAAGCGTGGGTGTTTCAATGACGTGACCGGTCACGAGACGCGATCAGATAGCGAAGCTTTAACGTCGCGACAGTTTCAGCGCGTGACACCTTATTGGTGAACACTCGCGCGACTACTCGAACGTCGATCTTTCTCTTTACGTCAGAGGAATGAATATCGGAAAGACAGAAGACGAGAGACAGAAACCAACTAGCCTTGACATTACAGCTATACACGAGGTATAAAAATCTGAGACACTTTTTTATACGCAAAGAAATAAATCGCTCTTTTAAACTCTTTACACGTACAGTCGCGCGTGGCGAGGAGTACGTTCATCCCTTTGATCTATAAAATAATAAAACCGATGCGACACAATAAAGATTCTATTCTCGGTCTACATGTTCGCGATGAGACCTCTTAGAGAGCGCGCTACAAAGAGGATTCTCGCGGTCTCTGAGCGCACGAGAAAGACATCCACAACGCGTCGAATGTCAACATTCGTCGTTCGCCAGACGAATTTGCTGCGTGCTCAAGCGGAGTTTATTGTAAACTATCAAGGCCCACCAGCTGCCCGTAATCCGTAGTCAGACCCCCGTCGCCCACTCCTCTCTCTCTCTCTCTCTCTCTCTCTCGTTCTCGAGAACGTCCGCGCGGTGAAAAGAGGGACTCCGAGTCTTATCGCGATCCTATCTGCGATCGGCCGATGCGATATTTCTAACAGGCCTCTGGGGTCCTAGTCCGTACCATAGATCTCGTCGGATAAGGTCTGCGGCGTTCGCGGGGCCCTCACCGGGGGGGCCTGTCCATTGTACGGAGTTGTCTTACGCTCGCCCGATCGGCTCTCTTGCCCACAAACGACCTATTGCCACCTGGGTCACTGACGATTGCCTTCGACCAATTAGATGGTTTCGCAATGGATATCATATTCTCTCCGTATTAATCGATTTTATCGCGTCTCAAGCACATGTCTTTTTCCTCCTGTGCCCATTCTGTGGAACGAGATCGTTTCGATTTCATTACCAGTACGCGCTCATTTGTAAAATTAGATTTGCGTGACTACTTCGATATTTTGAATAAAGAATCTCTCGCGCTGAATTTTTAAGAGCAATGAAAAAAAAAAAAAAAGTAGTGGCAAGTTAATTGGCGCAATCTTCTTAACTATGAAGGAGATGTTTCTTTCAATCATCTTCTTCTCCCGCACTCTCTCGCGCTTCTCAATCCCGATGTTCGCGGCGTCGAATCCCGTGATTAGAAGGCCCGAAGCACAAGACGGCGTCGTGAATATCCTCCTCGCTTCACGTGCGTGATGGGAACGCGCGGTTCTCAATCTTATCGAAATAATTAGGTATTAATTGTCGGACTACCGGTAGGGGGCCTGTCTTGTGCGAGTCATTCCGCTTAATACGCGCCCGATTCCGCAGCGGCTTGACCTGCGTAGACAGATGCTATACAGGTGGATCGAGAGCGCGTTACCATTAGGCCGCGCGTTAATTACAGAGATCGCATTCAGTCGGTGCCGCTGGCTTTAATCCTTTGACATCGCGCTAGGAGCCGCGTTTCATCTCGCCGAAATATTAATTTTCACCCGGCGCGGTGTGCCGGGAAGCTTCTCTCCACCCTCCCGCCGTTCCGTCGAAAGTCGGCTGCATCCTAACGAGGAGCGGAATGACTGAACGCGCCCGGAAACGAGGCGGCACGAACAACGAAACACGTAACATAAGTACCGTCTTCTGAATTATTATCCGCTTTATGCGGCTTTTAATCACACAGATGATGATTTACGAGATTATATCTGTTTTAATAGACAATGTCTATCGACACATTTTTATATTCTGACGCTGCTACAGTCGCCTAAAGAAAAACTGACGAAAAAAAAAACTTGAAATCGAATAGTCTTCGACTATTCCAAGTGGGAACTTAGCGTGAAATTCTGAACATTGCACCGAGAGAACATTTTACCTCGAGAAATAAGGAAATGAAATAAATATTCGCACGAAGGTCGCTCGCAGTAGGAGTCAACACGACTAAACACGAAGAAGCACTCATCCCGGATTCCGTGGAAAATTAGCAATCCCAGACAAACACGATGGACCGACATTGAAAGATTAAGTACGTGACGCGATGGCCGCGCGTAGAACAGTATGAGATATCGTTGCAAGTAATCATTATCCACAGATCCGATTGCGTTAATAGTCGTACCTGCGGAATGCGACGTCCTTGCGATGCGGAACACATTCCAGCACGCAACCGCTGTCTTCTGGTATACTTTTTCAATTGGTTCAATTCTGTTTCGTCTCTCGTTTACTCTTATCGGAAATTCTCTCGATAATGAATACGTCACTTGGCTAACAACGTCGAGATAAGGTGTAATAACTCGTCTCGGCGAAACTGTCGCCTCTATATTTCACCGCTTCGAGATCGCGGATTCTAGACGTTCGTTAAGAAACGTGCCGATTGAATATGACAGTTTCGCCGTGCGATAAGTATCGACGACCTTCGAACGCGATTGAGACGGGAGATAAATTTTCAATGTCTGTCAATCGCGCGGCTCGAGTACACCATTCTTGTTTCGAACCGTGTGCGGCCGTCTCATGTTCTCTCTTTTTTCTCCCCGCTCTCTCATAATCACAGTTTATGTTTTTAAAATTATTGTTGTTCCCGCGACTCGGCGCGGGAGATCGTTTATGAATATCATAAAGCGGCGCGGAAAGATTCCAGGAAATTTCCGGCACAACTGGCCTAAGTGATTTCGAAATTGCGGTTCGCGAAGGTGGCAACAAGTGATAAGAAGGGGCAATTTTGAGAGACCAGGTGTCTGTCACAATTTATCGTTTGCTGATCGTCGAAAATTACATGTCGAGCTAATCCGGTTTCTTCAGCAACAGCCGCATCAATCCAAGCAAGATAGCTAAGATTATAGCCAACGTCTTTGCGCGCTCGGTGAGCGCCGCGTCCGCGCTCGCTCGCGCTTGCGCTCGCTCGCGCGCGCATCCCAGCGCCTATAACAAATCCATTACCAAGGTAATTTCACGTGTTGCAAAACCGTCCGACATTCATTCTCAGCGGCGCGGCGCGCCACGATATCGATCGCACGGCTACCCTCGAGGTGCCGATAGCAAACGCCTAGTATACGTGTACCTTCTTATTGAGGTTCTTGTGTTATCGCGGGTATCGAGTGGTATCGAGTGCACGGCGCGATAGAAAACTTGTTAGAAATGAATCGGTAGGTGTAGACTTGTCCGATGTTTGCGAAATTGAATCCGCATGCCACGTCCTTCCTAACACAACATCCGATCCAGTTGCCGATGATTAATGCGGTCTGAATAACCGCAATCATTTTCTGAAATTGATGACGATGTACTAGAGATGAACAGGTGGATTGTGGGTTAGCGTCATTGAGACTAGTTTAAGTAACAGATTACGCGAGTATTGAACACGCTTCTGAAGAGAAGTTTATAATGTTTCATTTAATAGTGCTTGTTGCGAAATTAATGACCGTTAATACGTGCGATACGAGAAATAAAATCAAGTAAGTAACAAGTTTTACTCGAAAACTTCTGAGAAATCCCCCGTCGAGAAAAGTGATCTCTTTATTCTCTCTCAGCCGGTGCTCGTTATCAAAGTCACCGGCTACGAAAGTGACGTTACAAATGTTGCTCAATTTTCTGGTAAGATTGTCGTGAGTGAACCGCCCGGTTTCGCTGTTAAGCGGTGCCCGATACCCGCCACTTACGCGGCGGGAGATTATCACGCGCTCCCGCCGAAAACGACGCGCGGCCCTCGTTTCGAGTATGATCGAGTGTCCGACGTGCCGTGCGATTCCATCGAGAGGGTGGAGATCTGGCGCGATTTAACGGAAGGTGGGCAAATTAATGACACCGGCTTACAAAAGTCGATCCGGTCACGACGGGGAAGGAAGGAAGAGGGAACCGGATTGGCGGCGTGTTCGTTCAATTTCGGGGGCTGCCGGTATCGATAGACGGGCTCGAGAGGTGTGCAATTAGCCCTCGTTTAGGGGCGTTTAGGGGTCCGCTTATCGCCGCCATTACTGTTATTATCGACTTATTACGTGCCCGGACCATCGGCCCGGTCGGTCCCCGAAATCGCGCATCATCTCGCAAACAGCTTGCATCGCTGTTCGCACGGACGCGCCTTCTTGCGATGCACACGGGTTGCGACGAGCTAGCGACGGAAACAGGATCCGGCTGATATGTTTAACGCGGCGTTATGTAGGAGACCAGTGCAGTGGGTAATTCAGTCGGTAGGACGTCGCCAAAGGGCCGTCGGCGGCGAAGGGTTTACGAGAGCAGGTGCGAGCGTGCTTGTTATTTATACGCTGTCTCTACGGAATGTTGCGAATATTCTGCAACAGGTTGACACGGCAATTTGTGTCCGCGTATTATGTAGAGCAGGAGAAGAGAGAATCGGTGAATAATAATTAATTTGCACTTGTATTCTGAACAGCAAGCTTTCAGTTACTTGCCGACATATCGGTGCGTGTCTCGCGCGCGCGCGCGTATTCAAATTTTCATCAAGGTTACTTCGCCGGGTTCGCGAGAATAACAGCCGGATCAATCCCGGTGAGAAAGAGTTGTTGTTTTTTCGAACACCGCAGTGTGGAACGATATCCCTCTCGTGAGTCTCGCAGTCTCACGGCGCCGGAATTCATTCTATACGACGCGATAAAATAACGTGAATGTGCGTCGCCATTTCGCAACCGCGTCTTCTTGGCTTGGCGCGAGCATCTTAATTCCTACGCTAATGAACGACTCTCATTTATTCGGGGAACGTGTCCGTAGGCCAAGCCCACGCTAATATACGACCACCTGCCACATAGAAGTTTGCTTAAAAAAAAAAAAAAAAAAAAAAAACATTCTTATGTAAATAACATCTATCGGAATGGTATAATAAATTTATCAATGTGTTAAATACTGAAGACTTCCTCCACATCGGTTTAAAAAAAAGATTTAATGCTAAGTGTGTCTCGTTTGATATTTTATGTTTTCTTGTATACATCACGTGTTTATGTAATCACCTTTACACAAAAAATTGATAAAGTATTTATCTACTCTATACCGTGTTTCTGTCTCTTACGCGCGCATTAAACCGTCAAACAAAATTAAATATTAACAAGATAAACTACAGATACGATACTTGACTTGAATAAAAACATTCGGGTGTCAATTTCACGTGCGTTTTTATGTTTCATATCTGTCTCTTTTTAGAAAGTCTATATAGAATAGAACATTAAACGACACACGGTGATATACACGAACTGTTTGAGTTTCTATTTTAATAAATCGAGACGGGCGAAAAAAAAAAAAAAACAGAAATCGAATTCAACGAGTAATTACAAAACGATTAATCTTTCTTTCGCAGGTGCACGATTCTCTCGTCTTAACGAGGAGAAATAAATCACTGGACACGCGTTAAAGATGCGAAGCGACGCTTACGTGTTGGTTCAACGATCAAATTAGATGCCATCAGAAATTTTCTCATTAATTTTGACATTTTTATTGACGCTTTCGCGTATGTATGTGAAGAATTTAATTTGTACGTATTTACAACCCACACACGCAACACACATTGAATTATGTTTATTTCCCGTTAATCCGAGAACACCGGAGAAGTTTGTTCGAAACCGTAAGAAATCAAACAAAGTTAGTGTTTTATTTAACTTAATAAAGAAGCTGCGTAACAGCTTTTTAACTTTAATTGTACTTTCTAATATTTCGCATCTATATTTTTGTAGCCCATTAATTTGTTATGCTAATTAGTTGTCTTTATTGCGATACCTTGTCATCGATGATTTCTCTCAAATGCGACGACATTGCGAACACTAAATTATTGTTTTGGAGAATTCGCGCGATAAACTTCATCCAAATGGGCGTTGACAAAAAAACGCAAAATAAAATTGTCAAAAACTCGCCGGGACCGCAAAAACCGGAGATTCCGCCGCGCGCAGACACATTAACGCTCGGTCCCGCGCTATTTCGTGCGCATTATCGTTGTTTTTTTCCTCGTCAGTCGTCGTTTCGCCAAGCGCCTTTCACGAGGCACGCCTGCTGAGATTTCGCATTGTCTCCGTCGCCATTGTGTTATACGTATCGCCGGACGATCTGTCGTTATGAAAATCGTTTTGTCTGCCGCCGGTTTTCGAGACGCCGAAATGTGAGACGCAACTCGCCACTATTACTAAACGTGCATAGGATCCCGCGGCACAATGGCGCCGATAGACACGCCATCGGCTTATTAACATAGTAATGGCGCGTTTAGACGGTCGGAACCGTCGAGCCCGGTGAAGTCATCTTCGATCCAAGGCGGGAATTCGCGATGAAACGTGCCAGGTCACAGCCATTCGAACGATTTAGATGATTGCCCCGATGAACCCCGACGCGCACGTAACGTGGCGTGACTATCGCACGCGACCGAAGTCCCGTACAATGGTCCCGGGGTCCCTAATCGTTTCCTTCGAAAATGAAAAAAGTAAATGACGCGCGAGGACTCGTTTGAGACCTTTCTGTTACAATAAGAAGGGTTCGCGATAGCGTGCGCCTTAACGCAAGCCACGCGACCGAAATTTGAATCACCACCATTCCCGCGCGAGAGACAGAAAAGAGAAGATTTTTTTGCCACACAATTGGACACGACAGACGATATTATTTTTGTCTTTCTCAGATACATGTCTCAGAATTGTGAAAAATACGCATTTAACACGGCAGCCCGAGTCGCAACAAAAGAACCAATCGGTTTTACAACAATGAAAGTGAGAGAAACTTCGAAACTTGATATTATTCTTTGACCTCACTGGTTTCAACCTCGTCCTTGGACGAAGAAGGTCAAATGAGATTTTCGCCGTTCAATCTTACGCCCGAGGGATTAAATTGTAAGTTGCACGGTATATTTCCCACGCGTAGCCAAGACGAGCGTAACACGAAGGAGAGCATTACCGGGACCAAAATACAACCGACAATGTCCGAGACGGATTGTATCGCGTGGCGTTATCCTGGAAAGCGCCTCGGGAAGCTGCGTCGGGGTCGTGGTTATGGCGAGGCAGTTTCTTGGTTTATGTCCGTACTCGGGCCGTATACCTGCATTTAAGACCGTCGTGTCCGGACCTTGAATATCGTCAAGAAGATTCGTCGAACCGAGAGCGTCGGTGTTCTTTACACCTCGTTGTTTCTCGCAAATTCACGTGGCTCGCCGCACTAAATCATCCGGCAGACAGACGCCGTGTTACAAATCTTGTCGGACGCCAGGCCTTTATTTGAAAAAAAAAAAAAAAAACTGACTGGTGCGCAGCTTTTCGTCAATCCCGAGATAAGATGTCTGAAAAAGGTGTTTTTTTAGAAAAACATTTCTGTGTCGACTCTTTCGTCGACTCGCACGAGACGAATGGAGATTACCATTTTCTTTTCTTTGAAAAAAAAAAAAAAAGTGAAGCTCGGATATCAATCACCGAGTGCAATGTCCGCGGATTTTCGAGAGACCCGAGCGTTTCGAACGTATTTATTAACGGAGATATGTCGAAATAACGTACGTCAATTTGCGATAATTCAATTTTCGCATCGCCGACGGTATCACGCAACATTTGTTGCCGCGTGTATGATTTCGAGATGCAACCGCGCATTACGGAGCAATTGTCAAATTTTGAATATTAAGGCGTGATTATTACCTTAAGAGAGAGAGAAAGAGAGAGGTAACAAAATTACGATTATCCTTCGGGAAATGATGTCAATGTAGCCGTAAGAAAATTGCTAAGAGGCATCGCGAAACCGGCATTTCGCGAATATCAAGGGTATCCACTTGGCGTATTAAATTATTCACTTTTTGCAACATTAAATTTTTATTCCTTTAAAGCCACAGTGTTAAAAACTTCGCCGAACTTATTCGGGAAGATCGGAGCGTTAAGCGATCTCGAGAAAAAAAGAAACCGCTGTAATGAAGCGGATAACATAGTGTTTTGCATTATGAATATGTTAACAAGGTTGCTGATTGCAAGTCATTGCAACTCATTTTGGTAAACTAAATGACGTGATTCTCGGGAAATTGTCTTTGGTAAAAATTAAGAAGTTAAAGAGCCTTTCGCCATTTGCATAATAAGAGGAGCTCTCTCTCTCTCTCTTTTTTTCTCTCTCTGTTAATCTTGATCACTATAATATTTCTGCCGAAATATTTTCACGCTACGTTGCTCGCAAAATTGAAGAAATAAATTCCTCATATCAATTATTACAATACAGCGACGCAAAAAAATATCAAATGCGTTCGACGCGAGAATTCAGAACATAAAGAGCAAACGAATTTCTTTCGATTGCTCCCCCCGATCGCACGGCAAATTCGCGAGCATTCGGCCATTAAGGCAAATGAAGCTTCGAAAAGTGATACTTAGGTAACGACTGTACATCACGAGCTACAAAGATTTCGAGAGAGGTGAGTAGATTCGCCTCGTCGAATTTCGCTAACGAGGGTATCGGAAATTGCAGCAAACCTCGGCTCGTACATGTCGATCCAAACGAGGCCTAAGTATATTCAGGGGGGCCAGAGGGCTGATATGCAAAAGAGCGTCTTTCGCGCCGAAATCATGCGTTCGTTCTTCTCGTTGAACGAAAGACGAATCGCGCTTCCTCACTTCTTGAGCGAGAAAAAGAGAGAGAGAGAGAGAGAGAGACAGAGAGAACGTCGACGCGCGCGCAGCAATCATCGTCGACCGAGCCGAGCCGAACGGAGCTATCATTCGCACATTTGCAAATCAACTGGGCGAACGGTGTGAAAATTACAGACACGCCGAGACTCTCCTTCTCTCGTTCGTCTTGTCTGTTGGGCACAGCACTAGAGGAGACGGGAAGATTGCGGGCAGTAAACTCGCGTGGCTCTGTTTGAGAGGGGAACTCACTTGTTTCGAGAGAGGTACGGGGTACAGGTGCGCACGAGTATGCGATCCCGCGTGCATCACCGTTAAAAGTGCGTGAAACGCGCGCTGGCGGGATGCTCCCCGATTAGCCTCCATTAGGCACTCCGGAACCTACCTACTTGCCACTTAAAACTTGCTGCGGAGTTTTCGGGCCCGCGCTCGTGCATTAGAAGAGGAGCCGATCGTATCGCGTGCACGATTCGCGCGATAAGATTGTTACCCTTGCTTCATGAATTGACTTTGTTTGGCTAGTCTGATCGAAATTAGAGGGGCAAAGTTGGAAACCGACTCGCGAGACGAGGTATTTTCGGAGCGGAATAAGTAGATCTGTGCTGTTGCCGTGCATCGTATCGAGTTGTCGGAAATATTGCTGATCGGTGTGGAAAACGAGAAACCAACGCGTGTTACACTTCCGATTTTACGTGATTGATGTAAGTAAAATACGTTCGAGGAAGAATCTGAGAAAATTCTTGAAATATACGAATGAATCAACTTTTAATCAATCAACCTGTCGCATCTGTCAGGTTATAGAATTAACAAAGGCGCATTTATCGTTGACTAACGAACTTTCTTCGAACCGCTTCTTGTCTTCTTCGACTTTTCATCTTGCGACGTAGGCACGAAACGTTTCAAGGGACCCAGTGACGAAGCGAAGATAATTTGTCAGCTAGAACGCGCACGGTCTCTTTCGAGGGTCCTCGCGCGCTTCTCAATCAAAGTCTAGGTATATCGCGCCCCGCGATCCTTGCGGTCCTACGAAAATATACCGAGAATAATGGATCAGAGAATAATCTCGATCAGTGACTCCTTGTAGTTTTCTCACTAGACTAATGATCGCATTCATTCTCGAGTAGAACTTTCTTGTGGCAAAAAGGAAAACAGCAGGTTCTATTCAGTAGGTATAGTTCTTGTGAGCGGTTTTCTTGTCCTTCTTCTCCGTCATTGTCGACCCTCGCGATTCTACGGCAGGTACTATTGTCCTTACTAGGTCAAGATTCTCGAATCTTTCATCTGCAATTTTCTTTGCATCGCGACCGATGCGAATAAAAATAAAAATAAAAAAAATAAAAAAAATCAGAACACATCCTCTCGAAGATTCTTGTTGGCATTACTTCCATATCAACTTTTCTAAAAATAATTCTCCGGTGTCAAGTAAAATAAAAAAAAACAAGCAAGTCAAACGAAAGAGAAGAAGAAACGTGCCGCGCGAGACGTGACGAAACCTTAAAAAAAACCGAACAGCGAATCAGGCGTCTGGTACACCTTGTTCCGTCACAAAATTATCGCGTTTAACGATTTTATTTAGCATCCGAATTTTTACGCTCCGCACGAATTTTACACTTCGTGGGCGGACGCAAAGCGTGATCGCGCGCGGTCGTAAACTCGCAGGCAATTTACTTCCTTTTTCGCTCCCATCGATGCTTTTGATACGGGAAATAAAATCGTCGAAGCCGTTTATATCGCCGTCTTCTTGTATATTCCGCGCGGCGTTTGCGTTCGCGCCGAGCTGTCGTCGGGTCGCGGCAATGTTTAGCGCGAATTTTTTACGCACCGATAACTGCACACTTCGAATTCATTAGAGCGCGCGAAATGAATTCGACGACGCAGCGTTCTCCGGTTTATTCTTATGCCAGTAAAGGAAAAAAGACTGTGCGAGATTTCAACAGTGCCAATTAAAGCCGCTCTCTCCCTTGGCAACCAGCTTTTCCTTAAATCTGTCAACGATACGAATCGACAAGGACGAAACGCGGCGAATGGATACACCGGATGCGCGCGCTCTTTCTCTCTCGATTCCATACTACGGCGCGTTGTCAAGTCGCGCGCGGCGCGGTAGCTCGTTTACTTTTTCGCAAAATCTCTTCTATAACAACACTCGCAAAGTCTTCCGAGAAACAGGTGGAATCGTAAAAGCGAGGAATAATGAAACGTATTTTTTTTTTTTCCAGCGCGACTTCTTCTTTTATTTATTGTCTCGCACAGCAATCTGTTGTATCTTTCCTCAGTGGTGCAGAATAAACAAGAAAGAAGACTCTCCGAGAGAGAAGCATCCTCGAATTCTAATCGGAAGATAAAACTTTATCAGAACGGACGCACTTTTGCCGCGTTCTCAAAAGTAGAAGTTTTTTTTTTTTTTTTTTTACGTCGCACGCGGGGAACCCCAGAGATCCTCGAAGCTTGACGTTCTCAGCATTACGTATTCCTCTGATCTCCATCGCTCGACTTAACGAACTGGACAAAAAGTAGCGAAGCGTTTCTAGCGCCCGAAGGAATCTATCTCGAGCGCGCTCTTCCTTTCGGAACCTGTTTCCTAGTTCACAAAGTGCCTCGCGTTCCTACTGCTCCGGTACTGTCGAGCGAGAAAAGGTTCCAGCTCGGTAACGCGAGACCGTAAAAATCCTTTTGTGCGAGTTCTCTCCGCGTCGTCGTCGTCGTCGTCGTCGTTGTCGTCGTCGTCGTCGTCGTCGTCGTCGTAGTCGTCTTACGTGCGCGCATATTCTTATTGGGTTACAACCCCTTTCTCTGGGCACACGGCGTATACAGAGGAAAGTCGTAAACTCGCTGTAAACGCTTCTAAACGGACTCGCGGCTTTACGACGAAATCTCTGGAACAAGGCATTGCGCGCGAATGTTTGCTCGCGCCGTTGGAGATTTTTACCGCGGCGCACGCTGGTAACGAGAAACCTTTCCGGCAACGATTTTTCGACCTCGCGCGCGCTGCGGAAAGTGCACGTCGCGGCGTACATGCATTATGTATTCCACGTCTACGTGTGTTCTCCAGTTTGCATTGCAGTTCACTCTCCGCCGCGTTCATGGCGTTCGTCTCGACGTTTTTTTTTTCTTTTGTTTTTTTTTTTTTTTTTTTTACGTATTACTTTTTTATCTTCTCTGTCTTTTCCCGCGGATCATTTCGGAAACAGTCGAATTTAAAATGTAACCACATCGAGAGTTGCACGGAATAAATGTGCATACACACCGTTCGCGAGTGAAAAATTCATTGAGTTTCATGATCGCTTCTCGAAATATCACGCGACTCGCTACCGACTTTAATCTGAGAAGAGATACCGCTAGAGAGCGACCGGCTAAAAAGAAAAAAGAAGCGTGAACGTTTTTTTTTATCCCGGTCTTTCTACGAAGGTCCTGTGCGGACCCTTTCGTCACGTAGCAATCTCCACGCTTCCGCGCATCGGGCTCTTTTCGTTTCCCCGAAACTTCTCTCCGTAACCAGTTTGGAGTCTCGGCTTCCATTAGACTGCTTAGGCACGTAAACACAGCCGCTGATCTGGTTTAGAGAGACACGACGACGAAGAAGACAACGGTGGCGCGATGTGACCGCGATACTCTTCTCTTCCACGCCTATGCCTGTACCATTGTTGGCAATTAGGCCGTCTCTTCGAAACATAATTAACGCCGGTGGCGTTAATCGAGTCGCGAAGGTGTCGAATGCGGTTCTTCTCCGCTCGCTTGTGCGAGAAAACGAGGATTGGACCGGAGGCGCGCGATCGTCCCTATCGAGCGTAACGTAGACGAAGAGAACGTCTTTTGGATTCCGCACCGGGGCAGAAAGCCAATAATTGGCTCTCGGCTTGCGAGAGAATTCATTCTCGCGCGTTCTTCCCCGCCGCCGCCGCCGCCGTCGGGTAAAACCTTAATTCCTTGGTGAAACAAGTGGCCGGATCGCGCCCTGCGGCACGAAACCTCGTGTTCCACAGAGATGGATTGCGAGATTTCGTGTATTCCGTGGCATTCGGCAACGAGCTAACAAGCGGTTTATAACAAAACCGTTTCTTTTACGCGCGGAGGAGTATTCGGCGGTTTTTTCTGAATCGTCTTCTTCTCGTCGCCCGTGCGTGGCGATATATACACGCGATACGCGCCGCTTGTTCGCCGGCCTATGCTAACACGCGTTGCAAATTTGCAGAGGTAAAAAAGGAACGGCCCGACGCGTATCTCATTACTGTGCCTCGCCTGTCACAAGACATTACTTCCGCCGGGAGTGCTTATAGTCGCTTCTTTCCCTCCCTCCCTCTCTCTCTCTCTCTCTCTCTCTCTCTCTCTCTCTCTCTCTCTGCGTTCCGTTGTTATAAAATAAAACCATTTCTTCGTGCTGCACATCACAGTTAATTAAATAATCTCCGATCACGATCTCACGTATCTTAACCGTTTTATTAGGCGCTCAATCGCGACGATTGCGAGGAGTGCGTATACATTCGCATATAAAGCGTTTTTTTCAAATATGTAGCTTGATAGGGTTTGGTTTAAAAAAAAAATTCTTTTTTCCTCACAAATGTGCTACAATTTATATGTATATAATATAAAAAATATTTAAGTGTGTATAGGCACACGCACGCACGCACACCGAGACAATTGTTCAAACAGTTTCATATCTCGTTTAAATCGATCACGTCAAGCTCACGCACGGTCAGGCGCGGACATGCTCGATCCATTATCCGATCATCGGAGATCGATCTCGGACGTCGCGTCTTCTGGGGGTTTCTTTTTTTTTTTTTCTTATCGTCTTCTTTGCCGGAGTTGACGATTCGACGTCGGAGCGGCGAAAAACGCGCATAAAGCTGTACGTGTAGCCAGCGATTCGTTTTACGGAGGACGGGCGTGCGACCGCGAAAGAAATTCGCGAACTCATGCATATATACAAGGGGAGAGAAAGAGATCCGGGGGGAGCAGCCTGCACGGTATCAATAGCCTGTCGAAAAACTGGTACAATCTTGCACGCCGTGATCAGGCTCGTACATCGCTGACCACCCTTCCACCCGACGTCGAACGCGTTCGACGTCGAGGCATCACCTGGGCCTTTTTGCGCCCAGTCATTGTATTTGCGCGCGAGCGTGGTCGAAATTTTAAGCCCGATACGTCATCGCTTGCTCGGCCACCTGTATAACGCACGATGCGCTAAAATATATCGCGCACTCGCGAATACACAGTAAAAAATCGTGCGTCAAAATGTAGAACTTTTCTTGTGTTACGACGTTTTGATTATTACTTCAATGTAAAATTAACATAATACTGATATGTTATTATTTTTTTAATCTTTTCACGTGTTAAATTTATGTTAACTTCACAAATTAACATTTTTTGCATGTCATTTAAAAATGGAATATTGTTTAAGTGCTTTTAACACAATAATTTCAATTAATCTAGATGTCTCAAAGTCAATTTAACATACAAAAAAAATTTTAAAAATCTGTGGCCACATTGTACAAACTAAAATGTTTTATTAACATTTCTTACGAGTTACCGTAACTACTGTTTTATGTAATTTTAATTATTTTATATGTTATTTTTACATCACGCTTACAGTCAAAATAACAAATATAAATGTAAAGTATTGTGTCAATTATTTAACTTTACTAGTTTGTCAATAAGTGACTCACAACGAATAAGTTGTTTTAACTTACAATTTAGAGTGGACCTCCTGGGACATGCAAAAAATGTTAAAATTAACATTTTTTTTTTTACTGTGTATATCTTTTAGATTCCCGGAAGAAATGCTGTCTTCGTTCGCGCAGGTGCGCACGTTTGTGTTTTTATTATTAGTTTTTTTTTTTTCTATAAAAGTTTGTTTGCAATGATAAAGCACGGTCTTTAGTCTCGATGCAACAGAGACGCATAACGCACGCCCGGAATCTGCAGGAGGCGTGGAGCAAATTACGCGCGTTCTTTCGTCCTAACGAGCGGTTGTGTGTTTGTTAATATTTCAGCACGGAATTTTCTAACTAATTTCTGTAATAAAGCGCAAAGCGAACGCGCATTAATACTTCTCAACGAGAGATCGCGTGAAGAATGCGATGATGTTCGTGTAACGCCGGCGAGAGAGTCACGGAATTCGTCGGAATGAAGAGAAATTAGTAAATTATTCCCGGCGCACGAGAGAAATGACACGGAAAGGCTATTATTCGAAGATCAGCGTCGTCGGACGCAAAAGCCGCGCCCCGCAGGTGGAAATTTATCGAAATCTGAATCCGTGAGATTTTCGAGCTTGCCGTAGAGAAGTAGAAGAAGCGTATCTTTTCGTAGGTTCGATCGACGAGAGTCCTGGCAATCCAAGGATCAAACGATGTCCGGAGGGCACTAGAGAAGGGAGTGGCTGGAATGGATCGAGGCTTAGATAAGAGAAAGCCACTACTGTGCTACTATATGAAAGAGATAAGATATACCGCCCTATAAGATGGAAGAAGCTTATTATCCTTTAATAGTTCCTGATATCGGTAAGGAATGCGCGAGAGGTCTATTTCAAAATTTTAATTTGAAGGAACGAAGCGAAGGGAAGTCTTCCTCGAAGGCATTCGCTTGTTTCGCGTCTTGCATGTTAATCTAGAAATCTGGCAGCGATTTTGTTGATATCATAAAAATATTTATTATTTTATTTTAATATCGTGAAAATATTTATTTAATATTGTTTTATATAAACAATATTTTAAAACGGATGATAATTATTGATCGTTTTTTCACTTCTTATTTTCTACACCCGGAAAAGTGATAAAATCTTCGAACGGAGCGCACCTGCGCTTTTGTGAAAAAAAAAAAAAAAATAAAGATTTATGAAGGCCAAGAGAGAGTTTATATAGTGTCAAAAAGAAAAGCAGATAAACCGCGTCGAGAAGGACAAATAAAGGGAAAGAAAGGGAAAGGAAATCTGTCAACTACCGTCCGCTACCGAAACTGTGACAGTAGACTAACACGGGGCCCAATTAAGGGACCACGATGGACCTAATCTAATCTGGCAGAAGCAACTAGTCGTTATTCTCCGTGGAACAAAGCAGAAAGTGTCAACCGGGAGAACATGTCGTTAGATCGTTAAAATACCATTTCGTGGCGGCTGTGTGGGGTGTTCGATTGCCTCGCAACCGAAATCTCACTCGTAAACAAAGAGTCTGACAATCTCAGATGCTGGCGATAAGAGAAGATTATTACTTTCTCGACATTCGTCGTAGTTGTTGGCATAAATATGCCAACCTCCGCAGATCGGGTGCGGTGAAGAATGCGTGAACTTTTAACGACCGGGGGGAAGAAAAATATATTTTTTCATACGTCGTGATTTGAATCTCTCGTATAGCGAGAGATTAAACGGACGTCGAATAAATTCAGGAAAGTTAATTCGAAAACTGACACAACAGAACGTGTCTTTACGGTTACGAGACTTCCGAAAACACAGTGGCAAACCGAAAACAACTTCGAATTATGATTAATAGAACGGGTTCTGAGATTCCCGCGGCTTTATCGGTTTTTATATTGAAACGTGCGCGCCGATGACAGGTGGCCACAGATTGGTAAAGCACCGAGAGAGATCGAATGACCTCGGTGTATACCGGTAGCGTGGAATCCGATACAGCGAACGTCCAAAGTAGTCGAAGTCCTCCGCGATAATTTGGCATACGACGGGGAATTCTATACTTGTCTCCCCTTCTTGCCACCCCCTCGTTCTTCGATATAGAGAGCTCGTGCGAGCGCCAGCTGACACGCTCGTCTAACACGAACGAGATGTCTCGGAAAGATCTCAATTTACGTCGAAGATAGAGCTATCACGCGTCGAATGTTAATTCCTTTCGGCACATGAAATCGCGTTCGATCATCGTGTACTAAAAAGTATATATTTTCTTTTACCAAAAATCCTCCACTTGTATTTTATTCGAAATCAAATGAGATAAGCGCTCGCGTCTGCGGATTTCGTGTGCTTTAATGCGAAGATTATCGTCACACAATTTTTTGTAACAACGTCGTTAAAATTGTATATGAGAGGTGGAGACTTCTCGGATCTTTCTATTTCACGAAATCGAGTCCTCAATGTTTCGGAGCGCGCGTTACGATATTGGTAATAAATAGCAATATAGAAGAGGTATACGTAGGCCGGAGAAGATTCTTTCTTCTTTCATTCTCGTCTAAAATATTTCAGGGGCACGACCTACGGTAGTTTAATTAAAGCGTCGCGTAAAGTTAATTTATGGGAAAGGCAAGCGAGAGCGGGTCCACGAAAAGGCAACGGAAGCCAATTAGCCTAGAGTCACTTCATTCAGCTTCTCTCGGCGCTCCCTTATCGAGTTTTCTCTCTCTTTCTTTCTTTCTTTTTTTTTTTTTTTTTTACTTTCACTCCGTTCGCATCGAGGCTCGTTTGTCCACGGATGCCGGACCGCCCTTCTCTTTGTCCTAGCCTCGTTATAATCTCTGGGAATGCCGTATGCGCGAGCATATGATACCGAACGCGTATCTTGTGTACGAAATTAAGGCTTCGATAATTAAGCGCTCTGATTACCCACGCCGGGAGAATAGAAGAAGAACATCGCTCGTATTACGCGCACCGCGCGATGACTCTGTCGAAATAAGCCGGCGCGTTTGTAAGCCCCGGTCGACTCCCGTTCCGACGATCAGTCTCTCGCAACACTGATGTATGACCGTAGAGATTTGACGAGAACGAACGCCTGCTTAGGCGCCGAGAAAAATGCGAGGCGCGATGATAATGGGAGGTTTCTCGCGAGCTGTCTTGCCCGCCTAATTACACGAAGAATAATTTAGACCCCAACGCTGTCTCGCAACTTCATCTCACAATGCGCCGGCGCGGCCTTGATCTTTATGGACTCCCAAAATTTTTATGGACTTCGAACGAGACTTACTCTCGATAAATAAAGAACGCATTCGTTAGCGTGTATTCCCGCGTCGGACGTGTGGAGATGTAATTTCCCCGCCGGGATGCGAATTATGTACTTGTAAATATGCGAGAAAAAAGAAGGTTGGGAGACGCGAGCGGGTTCGGCTATCAGCGGTTACTAGCACCCGGCCTTTTTTAGCGCCGAAATCTGGCAAAGGCCAATTTGTCGGGATCATATACAACCGCTCGTAAAATAGAACACTCCTTCCGCCGGCAGTTGCCCGGAATACCAATGAGATGCAGGCTTTGCGAGGCCGCCCGACGCCGTCAGCACTTTCATGGGAATCGAGCAGCAGCAGCAGACTCCCGCTTCTGAGAAAGACAATGCACTAGGATTGACGCAGCAACGTCATTGACACACACTCGCGCAAACCAAGTCGAAAGAGTTGACACAATCGAATCCCCGTAACTTGCCGTGGCTGAACGGTTCTTTATGTCCTTTATAAATCGAATCCTCAACCGGCAATTTCAGGCCGCCTCTTCGCCGGACGACGCGTTCCCTCGTAGGCGGGAATGAGAGATGAACTGCGGAATCGTAATCGAATCGAATTCCTGCATTGTTTCGAATATTCCTGTTGTTGGTTGAGAGTTGCAGCAATGACTCGCTTCGGCATTTGAATCACGATGCATCTTTCAACGTGAATTTTATTGTCGGAAAACAAACATGCATTCGAAAATGTTCGACGTACGTATCGAAAGTAAATTAGTTAGGGTACGTATACAAAAATTTAAAGAAAGTATTTGTTAGTTTTGCGAACTTCTTTATTTTTTAATGTAGTAAAACTTGCACACAAGTCCTATACAAAAAGCGTGTGTAAATAATCATAATCGATTTTATTAATCTTGATTGTTGCCGCTTTTATCTCGGCGCTAATTTGACGTTTCTCGGATGTGTTTCTCGATTCATGTCGTACGAATCAAGAGGCACTCGCGCCGCTCAAACGCGACTTCGTTGCGCGTGTCTTTAAAAACGTAATTAACCTAAAGTCACGTGACAGTGAGGAGAAAAAAACAACACGTGCCTAAAATAAGGGGTAATGTGACTGTAATGTATATTATACATAACATTAAATAATATATGATATAAATAATATATTAAATAATACATATTATACATATAATTTATTATATATTTATAATGTTATACTTTATATTATATATTATATATATTATATACATACTACCGTAAGGTCACTGACCTCGGTCGCATGACCGCGGCGGTGTTACTGACTTTGGTCACGTGATTACGGTATATATATATATAAATACATATATGCGTATGTGTGTGTATTATATATAGATATAGAATATACACTATTACATATAATATATATAATATTCTCTTTTTTACCTTTTTCTCTGTTACGTGACTTTAGTCACGTGTTGTTTTTCCACTTGTCTCTCTCACTATTTTTTTTTGAGTTTGATTTTTATGCGTTATTTCTTACATTTCTCATATGTGTATTATACGGTTTATAAGACGTAATATACTATCTGTCATCGCAGTGACAGGTTGCGTTCACTGACAACACGTTAAATAAAAATAACAATAGAGTGCGCGTAGCGCGCGCCTGTGTTGTGCTAGTATACAAAATAACGTGTGATTTAGTGTATATGTGCTAAGACTGTCGATCTGGAAAAACAGTCTAAAGAATCGAATTTTCTCATCAAAGACTCTCCAGTATCAACTATGAGAAGAATAACAAAAGACTGATATAATGGGATCCAAAATATTTTTCAAAAGTGTAAATTAATTCAAAAAGCTAAATATAATTCTATATCGATACGGATTTTCGGATGAAACATCGAGCTTTCCCACGGTGTCTCGTGACGGAACCTGCGAACTCACGTGACGCGTTACTATCGTAACGCGTAGCGTATAAATCGCATAATAGAATAATTACTAACTGGCTACACGTTGCACACGCGCAAAAATTAGCGATGGATGATCCTCCGATTCCATGAAACGATCGCGACGATTTACATCGTCAATCATCCAAATTATCTTTAAATACCGATAGTCGTTTCTTACTGTGCAATTAGGCGCGGTGGACGTTATTCGCGACAAATCACAGCGACCGCTTTCGGTCGCTTTCAAAAGATCCAGCCTGGATTTTCCCATGGTCTACATCAATCTGATTTACGATCGTGCTCCGGATCGCGGAAAATTATCGAGATACCCCGCAATGTGTGCGTGCGTGTGAGTCGCCATGCGCAGTCGCCATCAAGCTGTGAGAGAGAAAAATTGTTGCCGCGTGTTGTGCGTTACGCTCTCACATAAATAACAACTCACCGCGACGCGGTGAGCCGATTGCGCCAGAAAATCCTCGGGAATAGGTGTGCGTGCCCGTGGGCACGCCATTTTCGTTTCGAACCGGCTTAAAGCGGGATTAATAAATCGCGCGAAGTTGTCGTGACGCGCGCGCAAAACGCGGCCGCCAATTTCCGGGCCCGAGACATCGATACGTTATGCGCACCAAAGTTTTTGCGACGCGCTGTCGGGGCATAAACCATCCATCGCTGCTTAGGTCTGAAATTTTCATTGGCATGTATCCCTCGGGCGAATAATTCTCCTTACATCTCCGCGCAACGATAAAGTCAAGTCACTCTTCTGGAGGAGATCGATTCACATAAATTTTTCAAAGTTATTGAGACATGCGTGAAATGCGATCGCGAACGACATTGATTAAAAGGGTAGTTAACTTATTAGAAGAGGGACATTTTGCGGACAAGGTTGAAACAAATTGCAATGATCAATTTGTGCCCTTCGGCCGATTGTTCTTCTTTCCCTTTTTTATCTTCAATAAGCTTGGCAATTTAATTTTTAATTAAAAAACTTACGAGTTTAAGTTTCTTCATCTGCACTGAATCATAATAATGAAAGTAAGTAATATATTTAAAGTCGCGTATATATATTTCTCAAGAAGAAATCAATCTTTTCGTTGGTAATTGGTTGTCTTACGTTTAATTACTTGCTCGTCGCGAAACGTCGGACGTACACCATCAGATAAGGAAATCACGCGTGCTTGCGTCTGTTTGGTCTGCCTGTATGATTTCCTCTGATCCCGGGACCGAAGCGCTCATTATACCGGTATAACATCCACAATTGCGCAATTATCGACTTGAACAAGTCCTGGTAGTCTTGTCGAGCACCAGGAACGCTTGTGATTCTTTGCCTCATTGATTCACTTTGTAGTCGCAGAATTCGTTAATTTTCTTCATTAAAATTTTTGTAGTCGTAAAAATTCTTAACTTTTTTTTATTTCAATTTTAATTTGCATCGTGTGCAAGAAACTGTTTTTGCAACTCAAGACGGCGGTTTAATTTGAGACGAGTAATGATACGTTTGAATTAATATAAAAATATTCGATACAGCCTTGCTTTTACTCTGATCAATGAATATTTCGCTTCGAGATTATATTTGATCATGACGTGATCAAAATTTTATCGGCGTGACGTTATAGGTTTTTCACAACGAGCAATGCTTCGTTGTTTGTTCCGTGCGTGTGGAATTAATTGAACGATAAAGTACAAGGAGGCAAAGTGAGCGAGTGTCGCTCGGTAGATAAAACCGACGCGAGAGTTTCTCGGTCACGCTGACTGGCCAGGCACAAAGAGAACCAGAACTTCCATGCCCGAAGTCACGTTTTGTGTCAGGATCGCGTGGGAGTCGGAGGCCGAATTGGTAGATGAACTGGAAAATTGCTCACACCCACGGCGCGGCGCCCAGCGCGGCGCACCGGAATTGTCATAAAATTATATGAGACACACCGGATGACAAATGCGTCTCGTTTAAAGTCTTCGTTTCTTAATCATTGTCGTTAAAGATTTTTACACTTGAAATTATACGACTTAACCGGCACGCCCCCGCTTAGCCAAGTACGGATCGGTTGTTAGGATAATGGAAGGACATGAAAATGTTCTTAAATGTTATGTTGCATGGTTAACATGTAAGAAGCCCACATTTCCTTAAGTGACCTTCGCGTCATGCAACGATTGAAGTTTGCAAATAAATGTTGTGACATAAAAGAGTCGCTTGTTATTTTAATTAAATAAACATTTAAAAACAGTTGCAAAACAAAATTTTGTGTACGGTATCGAAATCGCGGACGCCTTGATCCATGCAACCCGATATACGCGGTGGTCACGATTCACCGCGCGTGCAACGAGAGCAACTCGGTCGTAACGTTTTATCCGACGTTATTATTAGCACAAAACGCGTTATAATCGGGACTGATTAAACATCGTAGATGATAAACTGGCGCCGTCGCGCCAGAAGACGTCGTTTAACAAAATACGTGATAATCAGCTCGTCACGCATGTGCGCACTTTTATTAACGCGTTTAAACGCTAATCTCCCGAGAGGATAAGATGGCGAAAATGCGATTTGTGCTCTGCCATAAAGACTAAACATAATTTCACGAGATCCGTTAGCGTGCGATACGTGTAATTTCGAGAGCGATGTTTTTTTTACTGAAAATTATCGCGCGCGACGACACACGAGAATTCACAATTAAAAAGTACCGATATGTGTCGTCGTATTTTTTCATATATAAATTTTCGCTCCGGGCACAACGCTAGCCTCGAGACGACGTTAATCACGACGCGTCGTTTTGGAGTCGCTGATATATGACGCAACAAACGCGAGGATACACGCGCGCACAGTATCCCGCGGGCGAGTACGTCGCGAGGGGAATTCGATCGGCCTAAATTTATCGATTTCAAGGAAGAATAAAATGCGCGCGAGATTGTCGAAATTGCGTGTACGCCTCGAGTGCAGATTAAAACTGTTTTTGTTACACGCGCAGAGAAATTATCCGCGCGAACAACAGGTGTTTCTTTTAAATTAAACGCAATTCTAATTTATTCGAAAAAAAAAAAAAAAAAAGAGTTGATCGCATTGCTCGACGCGATTTTATTTATTCGACGTCTCGTTGCGCGCGTATCCGCATATTTAACTTTGTCCCAGAAATAAGCGCGCGCGATTCTCGGCGAGCTTCGCATCGGTGTGTACGCACAGGCTTCGCACATTCCATACCCACGCGCGTGAGTCAATGCGCGTTGCAACGGAGTATGACGCCAAGGGAACACCCCCTTGGAAATCTAGATGACTCGCGCTCGTGAATCATCACGTACAACCTCGTTTTTTTTTAAATTATATTTACAAAATTGATTTACTTTCTTCTTTTACATACCGACCATCAAACCGTCAACTCCGACGAAAAGAAGGTAACTGAACAGTTTCATCGCGCACAGAAAACTTTCTCCGCGCGCAGAGAATTCAAAAGTCGCTCAAAAAAAAGATTCCTGCGTTTGATCCATCAAACGAAAGAAAGAAGTCGCGAATTAGTTCAAACGCGATGGCGTTCGCGCAGTCGCACAGTCCGGTCTATTATTACCATACGGTTATCGCCTCTGGTCATTAGCCCGCGACCGGGGAACGGAGCCTCATTAATAATTATCTGCCCTTGGACTCGTCTGGCTAGCCAAGCTTATCTCTCCGATTTTCGAGGGAAGCGACGAGAGGCGGATTAATATCGCGCAGGTAGCGCGTTCCGTGAGAATCTTAATGAATCGAGCTGCACCAACCGAACGTCCCACCGTATATCTATAAATTATTCCTCCGTGTGGTAACTTTTAATAACGACACGCACACTGTGTGCTCGCGTACTAATTGTTAGGTATCGTTAACCAACTACAGTAATAATAATGAAACACACATTTTAAGAGGAAATAGTAATTAAGAGAAAATAGTAATTAAAATGTTTATCTCGATTCTATTTCGGATAAGATGTAACATGTAGTACGTTTTTACTTCAACATAAATACATACATGTATATGTAAATATTAATTTCGAAATCTCATTGACGTAAAATGAGTCACCGCGACGTAAGTGACAGTACCGGACAACCATTCACCTCCGTTTTCATTCAGGCGAATGCGTCATATATTCAACCTTTCGTCGGTCTCGGAATTCAACTCACACGCGACATCGCATATCGTCTCTCACGTTACTGGAAATCGAGTAGTTTCGTACGCGATATTCGCATGTATTTTTACCATCGCGTGCGAGATATTTTGTTCTGTTATATCAAAATAGACCAGGAAGCAGAGATATCTCACTTTATTCTCGATATCCTTTTCGAGCAATGTGTCCGTCATATCGCAAACCGTGCGATTCTCGATATGACGGCACCTCGCGATAATCCGCGCGTTACCGCAGCTACAAGCGTTTACGCGTGAGTTGCTCGCGCGCGACCACAGACACGACTGTCCTCCTCAGAATTGGATTAAGCGCGATGATAAGCGGCGAACCGCAGCAGAAGCTACCGTTAAAGGATCGCGTTCCCGTTCCCTTGAACTTCGCAATCAGCGAACGTTACGTTTCCTATCGCGCACTCCGGCTGCGATCCTTTCCAAGTAACCTCATCATCGTTCTAATCCGTCGCGTTTATCGTCCGTGTATTATTATTATGGCTTATTCCACTCTCTTGAACAACTCTATCCTGTTTCCTACTGGTGTCATTAAGAAAAACGACGTGGATACACATCTCCTTGAGAGCTGCGCGCTTAAACGGTCAAACACACATTCGAAGGAGTCTTTCAGAGATAGATCCCGTTTTTGCGTTACCGTTTTCTTTTGTTGTCAGCCGATGTCGCCGCATTCTACGCTGTTGGCGTTATTTTGCGTTTTAGTTTCTTTTTTTTTTCTGTCGAACGATCGTAAGGACGACTGGCTTCTTGCAGTCGTTCCTCAGCGGTGTTTCTAATCGCCGTGCAAAACGCCGCAGGTGCAATCGCGCCGCCGCCTACCTCGCCGGCGGCGCGCGAGAATCTTATGCAGCTTCTTTCTCTCCACATATTCACGTTTTTCTTAATCGTCCAGAAGTATCCTTTGCCGTTCGCGGGGCAAAGGTGCGCGTCTACGCAGCATCGGGTTTTTACCGATTCCACGCTCGAGGCGTTTTCCACGATCCCGGGAGATCGTCTTATACCCGCGCACATAAACTTCTTCCTATTGCTCATTTATATACATATATGCGATTATATACATCTCGACGCGTGTGTGATTGGGATAATCATTAGACTTCACTTCCTCATCAGCAACGTTCGTTACGCAGACTATGCAAGAAGGTGCCGCTTCGAAGATTTACATTGAATTCCTCTCACATAAATTTTTATAAATATTACAAATTAATTAATTATTTCCATTTCTGTTGTATTTCGCATTTTTGTTGGCGGATAATTCCGTATTCGCGCGAAATTCGTTTGGTGCGCCGAGGTGTTTCTTGTCGTTGCGATACGAGACCACCTGTGCGCGCGGCCGAGTTCTCTCTCTTCGGATAAAAATCTCGCGCTTCACGTGGCCCGTTCGATGGCGCGGTCGCGTACATACGTCCGAGGTGAGGAAGGGGAGAGGGATCTTATAGAAGCTTATTTATAAACAGAACCAGCAACCACAATGGTTATTGTTTCAGCACACGGTATATGCGAACGGCGTTGTGCGCGCCGCCTATTTATGACACATTATGCGAAAGCGCACCCGATAGCGCGTGAGTATTGCATTTCGTGCCATTGTGATGGCAACAATGATACACCCTGGACCATATGCTCGGGCACCATTGCATAAATCATGGTTCGCGCGCGGACCCGCGTTCGCGCGATGTCGCTGCAAAACGCTTTTACACTTTTTTTTTATTTGCACAATTTAATCGCGAGTGCGTTGTGCGCAACACTCTCTTTCTCTCTCTCTCTCTCTCTCTCTCTCTTCCTCTCTTTCTGTCTTTTTCTGACTCTCTATCAGCAGGTGCAGAAATTTTATTCTAGCGTAAAAAGATTTTTTATCTCTTGAGTAAACATGCTATAAGTGGAGATAGGTATCTGTGCACAATACACACACGTACACGCGTCTGCGTATACACAACACATGCGTGACGTCTGATTGACGCGGCATTTTTTCCGAAGGCGCCGAACTCCGCGACTCTCGTTTCTTAGATAGATATCGGCGTTCATTAAGACTCTCATCGTTAAGTCGCGAAACAAAAAACAAACAACAACAACGGGTCAGACAAGACCCTCGAACTTTCGGCGCATGAAATAATATTTCCGCACAACGCGCGAGAGAGAGTTACGCGCCGCCGCGTGGATTTCGCAAAAGATATAGAAGAAAAAACATCTCACTCCCGGCTTGGGAGTATATGCAAATCGGGGCTTCTCAATATAGTAGACGTTGTATATGGTTCGAAGGGACCTAAACGCGGGGATCCGCATCCGCCATATATCCACGTAATTAAGTCGGTCCCTCTTATTAAGCGTCGTACATTTGCTAGCTATACAGAATCGTTTGATTAAAGGACGAAACCTGTGGCGACGATGGCCCGTTAAGAGCGCATTATAACGAAAGAGCTTTATTTCCTAAACGTCGGAGAACGCACAGGGAGTTAGAAGAGGTGTAATTGGCGGAGCAGCCGCCGATGCGTTATAAAAGTCCCAGTGGGCGACCGTGAAAGTACTATTATAAACCCGCCGTATTCATGCGCGCAATGTTTGCCTTAATCTAACACCGCGATCAGCGATGTTTAATCACGACGGGGATTGTAAACGAAGGCGCATCCGCGCCTCATACTTTCGATGCGATGTTTTTTTTTGCTTTGTTCCTCGTATATTTTCAATTCTAACCCGTTTTGTGTTTAAGGAGCGATGTTTTAATGAGACATTAATCGCGCTTTTGTATTAAAACCCGCATCTCTGTTGGATTCCAAAGTGACTTTCTAATTTCTCAAAGAAATTGTAAAACTTTAGTGTTAGTGTTTGTTTTTTTTTTGTTTTTCAAAGAGAAGATTCGAAGAATCATTTTCCAGACAATCTTTGCTCTCGCAAGGATGTCGCGTTCGCCGGAACCTTGGTTCCTATTCTCCCCACTTTAATAGTAGCGCGCGGCAAGTTCCAGTCGCTCGCGACAAGCGCAGCCTCGCCACATTCCAGCCACGCGCCTTGCCTAGGAACACTGGCGTAACTATCGGACCTAACGAGATGATTTGTTCAGAATTATCTTTCTCACGTGTTCCTTTATCGAGAAAAGAGAACACTCCCTTTCCATTTGCTCTAGATGACAGTTCTAAAGTAATAAGGACACGAGCGAGAAATATCGACGAGAAATGATCGGCACGAAAATACATGATCGACGCTCGCTGATTGGCTGGTACATTTGATTTTACGTATGTGTCTGTTGCGCGGACAGAAGAATTTAATCTTCCGTGCATAATAGTCGTTGGCGTCTAACAAAGACCAGCTCTGTTGATCGCTTCGAATTGCCAGCTCGAAACGGTTATCGATTTTATTTTCTGTGCATTCATCTGAGACTGACCATTTTGTTTTTTTTTTTTTTTTTTTTTACGATATGAATTGGCTACTCGAGCATTAGGGATCTGGAGTTCTAATGGACGAAAATTCGAGTGCTCCAATAACTGACATTTCGAATATAATACAATGATACGAAGCTTGAAATAGGTCTATCAGGTGAAGGCTCGAATCTCTTGATGGACCGTGATTCTCACGGATCCCTCGCTCGTGTTCTTTCTGCCGGCTTCGTCATCCCTCAGACCGCAGTTGGCCAATGACGCATCTGAATTTCAGGTACCGCGGATCCGAAACGATTCCGTACGGACTCTTGCCGGGGGGGAAGTGCCTACGCCATTGGGGATCTGCTAGGTACAGCAAGAGCAGCACGAGCCGAGCCTTGCGGAGTCGTGGTCGAGCGGAGGCGGTGGGAGCCGTCCTCTCCATCGTAGCAAGGAGCGAAGGAGAAGCAAAAAGGAGTCGGACGTCGAAAAGGTAAGAGTCGACTCGTAGTAGGGGGCGAGTGGTGAGAGGTGGTGGCACACAGCGATGAAGCGAGCGAGAGGCACGCTGCTCTCTTCCATCGGGAACGAGAGAGACGGGAATTGCGACACAATCACGTCCTGCACGCGCCGAGCCCCGAGCCACTTTCAGACTCTGTTACACGAGGCATCAGTTCCGTCAATTTCCGGACGTGTACCAAATTTCTCGACCACCCTCTTTGTCATTTTCTGACAAGCGCGTCACAGACTCGCAGACAAATTCGGTGACAACTTTTCTCTTGAACAATTGTTGGATTTGTAATCATTTTTTTTAATTTACTAGCACAACACAGGCGCGCGCTACGCGCACGCTATTGTTATTTTTATTTAACGTGTTGTCAGTGAACACAATCCGTCACCGCGATGACAGATAGTATATACGTCTTATAAACCATATATATATAATACACATATGAGAAATGTCAGAAATAATAACTATTTTTTTAGTTTGATTTTTATGCGTTATTTCTGACATTTCTCATATGTGTATTATATATATATGGTTTATAAGACGTATATATACCGTAATCACGTGACCGAAGTCAGTAACACCGCCGAGGTCAGTGACCCCCCACACCAAGGCCGCGCGCCCGCGGTCAGCGACCCCGCCAAGGCCGCGCGGCCGAGGTCAATGACCCCGTCAAGGCCGCGCGGCCAAGGTCAGTGACATTATTGTAGTATGTATATAATACATATAATACAATATAAAGTATAATATTAATAAATATATAATAAATGATATGTATTATTTAATGTTATACATATATAATATAAATTACAGTCACGTTATTTTCACGTGTTGTTTTTCTACTCTTCCCTGTCACGTGACTTTAGTTACGTTTTTAATTTTTTTCTACATATACGACGAACTGTCTCAAAAAATCGCTTTTCATTATTTACTCTCTCAATGTTACCGATTCGATTCGACTCGATCAATCAACCAATCAATCGGCAACGCGGAAAAGAGGCAACAATCAAGATCGATAGAATCGATTCTGATTATTTGCACACGCTTTTTCTGGTAGGAATTCTCGCTGTTCTTTCATTTTATCTCGCAATTTAAATTACACCATTTTATCACAGCTGTCATTAGAAAAGTATAAAAAACGCGCACAAGTAAAAAACTTCTTTTTGTATGTCGCGATGTCTGTTGGAATATACGCTTTTGACACTTACGACGTTGTTGCAAATGGGATTGCAACAACGATGCACCGAATTGCAATTTGGTGATTTTGAGATTTGAAATTGTTGTTCGCGCTGATTTGCGAGACGCGTAAACGGCGAGAAAAGATCTCGATTCGTTTCGTGTAACATTGCGCCGGTCAAGACGGCCGCCGCAAGCATATGGTGGCGTCTGACCCATGCGCTTCTAGTGCTGCAGGCAGCTCCGGAGTGTGGGAACTCCTCACCTCGGAGCCTCCCGACGACCTTTGCCGCAACCTGCAACCGCACATATCTGCTCGCACTCAGCATAGATATCCCTCCTCGACGCGTCTTTTTTCGTGCCGGTTTTGCCGGGCCAAATGGAGTCTTCACGGTAACGGGTTCAAGGTAGACCATTAACTGTGACGTAGTCCGCATCTCGTTCCCCGGGAAGGAACAGCGCCGAGAGTCTGATTACGCGCTGCGGGCAGTGAGACGTAGCGACGTTTCTGCTCGCGAGAGCATTTATATGTCTCGGTTCTATTTGCGCTTTTCATCTCGATAACACGATGTCTCTCGCGTGTATATCCGCGATGGTTATCCTTATTCGAGCGTCTTTTGTACGCGCGTTGTAACACGCCTTGATATTATCGTTGTAATTAGACGGGATTTCCTCGCAGTTGGACAAACCGTTTGACCTATTCGTTGTAACGCGTAATATTCAAATAAAAAATAACTTTTGTATGGAGATAAGTTATTGATAAGAGTTACGTGTCTCGTTCTCTCTCTCTCTCTTTCTCTCATCGACGAGAGTATTCTTATGTATATCTCCCATATATACATATCATGAATTTAATATTATTTTTAATCTCCCTTATTACTTCGCTACTTATACCAAGTATTTTCCTGCGAGCGGAAATCTCACGAGCAAGGGTCAAAGAAAATTACTCGACATTTTATATGTACAGAAAGGAGCGGCGCTCGCGGCCGTCGATTCGCGTGTCAGGATCGTGCTGGCGGGTGGTGGTTGGCGCTCCGGTGTGCGTTTTCACAAGAGGAACGTATGTACACCCGTATGTAACCAGCGAACCTCGGTTCAGAGGGATCGTGAGGGAATTCCTCTCTCTCTCTCTCTCTCTCTCTCTCTCTCTCTCTCTCTCTGTCTCGACGCGCGCAGAGTCTTCCCTCCAGCGTACGTTCGCATGTGCACTCTCGGACAATTTTCTCCTGTTTTTCGGTCCGTACCGCTCCCCGGTATTTATCAGTCGATCGTTTATGTAATCAGAGGCACTGTATCGTGGGATGTAACCCACGAGTGAGTAATGATACGTCTTTTATCGCGCGCACTTCATATAATTCGAGCGCACCACCCCGTCGCCCGACGCAAAAGAAAAAGATTCCCGGTAGCATTAGTTATCTATAAAGGCGATACGTGAGATCGTATTTTGTAACTGCAAGCTCCAAGTAAAACCCTTTATTTGGCGGTAGTTTGATGATTTTAGTGAGAAAGAGAGAGAGAGAGAATGGAGTGAGAGATGGAGTGTAAGCGTGTGTGTGTGTATACACACGATATCCGTCTTATCTCTCCCATGATATCTGATATTTACGAGCCACATCAACAGTGGATGTTTAATTTATGTCTCTCCGTCGCGAACAGCGACGCGAGAGTAACATTCGAAACGTTAACAATGTCCGCGATAGCCAACACAATTAATGGCCCCACGAAAATCTCGATCCTCCGATTGGATAAGAATCGGAATCGCTCCGCGAGAACGAGATACCACGTCTTGACCCTGCCAACGTCATATAAGTCGAGTCGAAACGAGTCCCGGCAGTGTGCGCGACCGTGATCTCCGATCTGGATCGCTTCGGTTGATCCGGTTTGTGGCCCCGTCGAAGGCGAAGGCTTACAATTACTACAATGGCGAATCGGCTCGAGGGTGCATTCGGTTCGTCGTGCGACCTAAGTACAGGCTACGGGATCGAAACCTTCGTTCGCGGATCGTTACGTCCCCCGCGATTCCATCGCCGGATGATTACTGTCCGCGCTTCGAAAAAGGAAGCCCTTCGGGGCCCTCCAGCTGCGTTTCACGTGCGCGAAAAGCGCAGTCACTCTCGAAATTGCGATCGGTCGAAAGAAATACACAGCGCCAACCATACATACGTATAATATAATATGCTCGGATGTGTGCGACCGTGACGAAGCTAATTCAGAATCTCGTTTACGTGCTTCGTATTATCTCTCGCAGCTTGGGTACGGTTAAAAAGTATAGGTACGACAGCTCCAATTTTCTCCATTCCCGACGAAAGATCGCTCACGAGTGCAAGTTTCGAGATGCGCAGATCGGAAAGATGTCCCGTGCGTTTATGTGTGCGCGCGTGTGTATTCAATCGTTAGATACGCGTGCACTTGCGTTCGTCATAGTCCAGTTAATCCGGTATGGTTTTAAAGGCGACCGAGTGTCTAGACTTATTAAAGGTCATACGGCGATCGAGCCGTTAGAACGGGTTACTGTCCTTGAAGAGCCGATCGCCGTGCCGTCTGTGCCTCGTGCTCTTCCAACGAGTGTGTGTGCTCTCACTTTAATATCTAAACACTCCAAAGTATTAACACTTTGAAGTGTTACAGATAGCGACATATATATATATATACATACATGTATATAATTTTTCCATCGCCTCGAGTCTCTGGATTGTGTCCTGCTCAAGTTTGTTTCTTCATCCTCAATCATACGCGCGCGCGCGCGCGCGCCAAGATAATGTCATTGTTCGAACGTTTCATCGTCGGTGTGTCGAGCCGCTAATCGGCAAAGCATCTGCAATTCATCATTGTAACCCGTTACGAGCGTACAAGGATATCTGACGTTCCTTTCTGAGCGCTTAAAAATTTAACGTCGACAATAGCAGATTATCCGATCTCGCACATTAGTCTTCCCCGCGACGCGGAAGCCTCCACGCGTTTCTTCTTGTCCTTCTCATTCGGCGCGCCCATTTGCACCTCGTCTTCCGATTCCGGAAGACGAAACGAAGGACTTTTCTTGACTTGTGTTTAATTGGGCGCCGCGCGTTGATGAACAGATCTCATTTACATAGTATTTAACGAGGACCAGAAACACATTGTCCGCTTGCGTAAGCTGCACGTCCGTCTCGAATAATTAATTAACGAGACGTAACGGAGAGAAACGTCTTTTATCGTCTTCGACGCGCTCGTATTCGTTGCAACGCCTTTCGGTTTTTACGCGTGTCGCCGAGTTTAGTAATTAATGAGCCGGTTGATTAATACTCGGTTCTCAAAAGCGCGGAAGTGAAATTAACAATAAAATCTTTATATCAGACATTAAAGAATAAATTCTCGTACGCTCGTTTTACTATAACGCCGGGGGATAGCGTTCCGCGATTATTGCAATTAGAATTAATAAGCACGTTAATGAGGATCGTCTGCTGCGAGCGCGTGCGCCCCATGCGTTTTACACGTGCGTGCGTATTTAATGCGGTTGTTAAGGGTTATATCGCTGAAGCGCGTTGCTCGGAAACTTCAGCCTCGAACGATTCCGCGTGCTGCCGGAATTAAAATATATGTCCCGCGCGCGAGTTTTACGGTCGCGAACGCGACTGTAAACCGTTCTTATATATAAAATCGCTACCGCAGAAATTGGCGCATGACGCAAGTCAGTTGTGCGCAAAAAAAAAACACGAGAAGAAGCGAGTCTAGAATCCAGTCTGATCGCGTCGCTCGTTCGGTCGCTAAACGATTCGAGAGCTGTAATATTTTTTGCCGCGACAGTTTTGCTGTCGTCGGTTGCGCGCTCGCAACCACGCCTGCGAACTTCAACGCGGGAAAAACACCGACGTTGCTCCTGACGCGTTCCTGAAGAGTCTGAAACGGCCGGCGTTTCGGATCGCTTAACGCGAGCTATCCAGCGAGATTCCGCAGCAAAAACAACACACACGACCGCCATCACTTTCGCAGATTTATATGAACTTGGAAGATTCCTTCGCACACACACACGCATATAACGTCCCGAGAGCTGTTGTAGATCAACTACGCGCTAGATTGCGGAAGATAAAAGCGCAATTACGATTTTTTTTTTTTTTTAAGTAATTACAGAGGCACGTTTTTTTTCGTGAGACAATTCAAAGACGGACTTTGTTGTTTTTAACAATCCCGTGACTTTTTGCCTCAATCCAGCTCCCGGTGACGACCATCTGCCGCGAGAGATGGTGGCGCGGGCGGGTCCTTTATTTATTTTCTCGTCTCCAATTAATTTGGCCGGAGAAAGCGTGGCGTGGTCCCGGACGAAAACAAAGCAATCGCGCTCTGGTATCTGCGGTGGCGGGCTGCCCGCTCGTTTAATTAGCGAGTATTGTGCGGGCAAAAGGGAGTCGAGAGCGCTACGCGCCGGAGCCCTCGGTGGGTCAGATATCGCGTAACAAGATCTTATTCAGCGTTCGGTGCACGGAGGGTTAATGATGCTATCGCTATACAGTGCCAAAGCGATCGCATTACAGATACGATTCCGGAGTTGTTGCGAGTTGCGCTTTATTTGCAAAATAGGTTTACAATATATAAAACTGTATTCTTTGGTAGCATAGTTACATAACTTTGGTATATACGACGCGAACAGCAGAATGACTACTTATTGAACAAAAGAGTGCGTCGTAGTACATGAGAAGAACAAAAGGGATTACAGAATAGATCGATCTATCGACCTATCGACGCACGCAATATGAATCCATACAACCGATCCATGCACGCGCCCGGTAGCGACATCCGACGTAACGACGGAGTAACGAGGCGCAATCTTCTCAACAGGAGTATTTCGCATGGAGCCGGGACCGCAACGGGGAGGCGCGTACGACGTTCGATATTTCTTTAACGATCCGCCGCTACGCGATCTCCACGTGGCCGGCGCGCCAAGGCTTAACCTCCCCCCGGGATCCCTTTTGTTCCCGAAGTCGGGAGCGCGTTGTCGCGCGCTGCCGGATGTGAATTCTCGAGCTGTAAATCGCGTCCTTAAAACGCGCCGCGTGCGCCACGATATCGCTACGATTCCCGCAACGATTTCTCCTGTAGGTGCGAGTAGGTAGTAGGTGATCCGACGTCGAAACTTTTTTTATCCCGTTCTCTCCGAAGAGTTAACATATCGATGTACACGTAATAACAACACGAGAACGAAAGTGTTTTCGCGCGGATATATTCGCGCGATGACACAAAGATTCCAGCTAGAGCCTCTCGCGAGAAATAAACACGTCACGTGGACGCACCAACTGCATATTTATGATCGCAAGAAGTGTTTGTTGTGACGCACAAAGATTGACGTTTAGCATTTGGTGAATCTCTTCTCGACAAAGACGCGAGCGACAGGTACTTAAAATTCTCATTTCGCAGATGACGAATCGCTCGCGCGCGGTGACTCGGCGAGACACTACTACTCGGGACTTAGTCCGACGTCAAGGACGCCGCGATCTCCCAGTTTCTTCGACGTCTGTGGGAACACAAACCTTCTCACGTCTTCTACGCGCCGCTCCATCGTCGGCGGCGGGCCGCTTCTCGCAATGTGATGCTTCAAACGATGGGAAGTACCTACTTATGACTAGAAAACGCGCGTATTCTCACAATTTATTTCTAAATTACAGATAACCGCGAAGAAATGCTTCGCTTCAGCCAGTCCGGATAATATAATTACGCAAAAAATTAACATTTGTATAAATTTTTTATCGCAAATCCTTTTATTTTTATAGGAAAAACACGTTTGATAAATATCATTTTCTTCAGAAGTGCGTTTTATTCCTTTCATCTTTCCGAGCCGGAGAAAATATGAACAAAATTACGATTACGTTTTACAAATGTGTGTAGATACTTAAGATACTCCGTGGTTTGATATTGTACACACAGAGGGGCGGGATTTCCACGTGTGTAAGTGTCACGAGCTAATTGCCGTGTTAATATTAATTGCTTTTTCGTCATGTTCGCGTTATTGATTAACGACGAGCAGGTATCGACACAGAGGTCGGACGACCTCGTGTACCGTGTTTGTTTTGCAAGCGCAACCCCCGATAGGCGCGGCCTGTAGTAATTTGTATACGGAGCATCCGGCGCGGAGATTCAATTTCGACGTGATTTTTTATTAATTCGGAACAAGGGATGTTAATTGAGAAAGCCTCGAGCGTGTTGCACTTTGAGAATGATTAATTAAGGCTGCGTGCGTAGGCAATAACTCAACGTAAATGCGATATAGCTATATGTATACATATATATATATATATATATATTATATATATATACACGAAATTACTCGATCGAAATTTCTTCTTGCGGCAACGAAACGCGACGACGGCACGGTGACTCCGCGCTTTTGCTCGTACGCACAATTTTTGTCGATTATACGCAATTACTTGCAATTGAAGTAAAATATTATTATCAAGTGCGCATTGTGTACATGTTTATGGTGTTGGCGTGGCCAAGTATATATATATATATATATATATATATATATATATATATATTTCGAAGAGCTTGATCGATGCGCACGTTCGATCTTCGTAATTCTCGTAACGGCTAGAAATAAAACAAACGTCTCTGTCGCGCGTGTACGGAGCTTTGCACTTACGAAATCACCTCGACCGGGGGGGCACAGAGACCTACATTGCGTCGGCGTCGGCGGCTCGAGGGTCGCGAGAACAGAAACACAGTACAAGAGAGAAAGAGGGTTTTCGTGGAAAGGCAGTAAACTTTACTGAGTAAAGTCGCTACGTCGGCGAAGAGACCACAGATTTATGCGTAGTAAAGGCGAACGCCTTCGACCTTCTCTTTCGACGTGTGCTCGCTCCCTTCATCTCCCGCTCCCTATTTTTTTCTCCCTTCGCTCGGGCGCGGACGCGCGCAGCACACATAAGGACGAACATTAGCGTTGCTCTCGCCGGTACTTACGGATAGTTACCGCGCGGCATCGTAAATTATTGCCCACGCCCCGAAACTTTTAGTACCGCATCGTGTCGGGAAGTTTTCGGCACGTGGATCCATTTCTCTCCTCGCGCCCGAGAAGGATTTCTCCGTCTCCGTGGTCATTGCTCTCTATCTTTCTCTTTCTCTTTCGCTTTTATTCGCGCGCGATAAACGCTCCTTTCGGAATGCAACAGCGCGCAGCAGCCTACGTATTTCAGAGCGCGATGTTTTGAAGATCGCGAAATTAAAAAGTAACCTTGTAATCTTTAATTTTGTCCGCTTGCGGGAATGTACAGTTGTATATTTTTAGTCCTCTCAGTCTCTCCCTCTCTCTATCTCTCTCTCTCTTTGAGAGACAACATGAAACGTGAGCTTTTCGTAATCTCGTCATAAAAATCGTCCTCACTTCGGCGTCTTCAATTCTCGACATGTTTCGCAGCAGCAACAACAACAACTAAAAAACCAGTATAAACCGACATAAAACCGGCGTGTTGCTGTGTAAGTCACGCCGGGTGGCCGGTCTAAAGAGGATCGTATCCGATCTCACGTCCGCGCATCAGTCATCTTCCAACGATCTTTATTAAGAAATAGAGAAATAATCCCCCCACGTGATTCCGAGCGTCACGTCTTGTCGCCGATAATAACCGCCGCGTTCGCGGCTTCTCGTCGTATCTAAACACCACCGCCTGTAACGAGCCGCGCCGATATTCGAAGACAGACGCGAAAGATGAGTCTTTTGCACACGCGCGCGCGCGCTCGAGACTCTCGAAACAACTTGTAATTGTACTCAGCCTTCGAAAGACCACTCGCAATAACAGACTCGTGATTGGTATTGCTACGTTCGTGAACGCGTGACTGACCCGAGCGTTTCTTCATCCTCTATCCTCGTGTGTCTCTTCGCTCTCTTCGTTTCTTCTTTTCTCACTTATCCACTCGTCTCTCACGTCGTCATCGTTGTCTTCGTTCCCGCGCAATTTCTCGACGATCGATTCTTGCACGCTCGTTGCAAAGCATCGTGACTCGATGACGCGACCCTTGCGCGCCAATGTCGCTCTTTGTCTTTCGCGGATATGCGCGCGGTGAAGATTTTCTCGTCCGAGATGTCTTCTCTCCGATCCATCGCGCGCACACGATTTTATTACAACATGTAATATAACACGACTTATTAAAATTGACGAAAGATTATTGCGGGTTTTCGTCGACAAACAATTTAAAGTACGAGACGATTCGTCCGCAAAGGATTAAACAATCGATCAAGCAATTGTTGCAATTGATCGAAACGATATTTTTCGCGCAATGTCCATTGCTGGAATTAATTTAATTTTGACCAAGAGACACGCTCTGTGTACGTACACACATACATACGTAAGGCCGTGCCAATCGTGCGCGGAACAACTCGCCTGCGCAACTCGACTGTCGTTCGGTACGAATTTAACGGTGTAATTTGGCTCGTTTCAAGGAGCGATAAATCAACGCAACTCTTTCACGCCGCGCGGAGCGCAACGCGGCGTGCTACATACGTATACACAATCGGTCGCCGAGCTACAAGGCGAGCGTCCATTCTTAGAGCTGAAGTGGATTGCCGACGTTATCTTCTCGAGGTGTGCAAGCTCATGGTTTGATAAAGACTTACAATCGCTCCTTATTGTCGATTATCGCGAAGCTCCGTGGTGTTGCTTCTAGAACGGAGCATTCTGTTCTGTCATGACGCGCATGTAATTGCGTTTTCAAGCGCACCTCGCACGCGCTTGTAAAAGATTCAAGTAGATATCCATTAATGAAATATCGAAAGAAAGAAAGAGAGAGAAAGAGAAAGAGAGGGAGTCATTCTTGTATTAATAATAAACACAAATGCAATTTCTCTCTTTCCCTCCCGATCTTTCGCGGTTGTCAGCCGGCGCAAATACGTACGTATACGCGCGAATTTGTCACCGGCGCGCTGAACGCTATAAATCTCGAGCATCTGCCGACTTGTCGTGTGTGTGTGTGTGTGTGCGTGTTGCGCGAATGTAACTTACTCCGAAATTTATTAATGTGCCCGCGTGCTTGTAGCGCGCGTTCTCTCCGCTCGCTTCCCTTTGTGTCAGATCAGTATTCGTATACGAAGTAGTCGTCGTCGTCGTCGTCGTCGTCGTCGTTGTTGTTCTCCACCCCGAAATCGCGCGCGTTGTTACACTTGGCGAATTGCGGCGAAGAGGAAGAAAGTTTATGGTCTCGTAAATAAGCGGACGTAAAACCAATATGTCTGTTTTTTACACGCCAAACAAAACCAGGCACCTCCGCGCGCACCGAGAGATACGCCCGTGCGCTCGGGAGATGAAGAAGAAAGAGAATAAGTGCGGATCGTTTCTCTCTCTCTCTCTCCCTCTCTCTGCTAACGTGAGTTTCTGAGGATGCATCTGCATGCATCCGAGGCGGCTTCTGGACGAGGAGGAGCGCGTTACACTACGCTCGCGCAAACGCGATCGCCGATAAGGTTCGCCTAATTTATCGCCCCTTTTCCCTCGGGGTTAATGTACGGATCCGTGGTATGCATCGCGCCTCGGAATACGACTACCGTCTCGCGCTATCGACCGTATCCGTGGCGGCGATTTGCCAAGCCTAGTGGCTGTGGGAAATTCCATGATGATAGCTGCCGAAGAGAAGAACGCATTGCAAATTGAGAGGGAGATCCTTGGAAAACGAGGAGAACGAACCGGTCGGATTCGTATTTTCAAAAGAGCGAGACGCCGAAACGACGCCAATTCAATCGCTCGTTTTATTCTCAATTTTACGTACGTAATCAATAATCAAGCGAAACGAGTTCGTTTTCTCGTCAAGATCAGCTTACAAACTGTGTACTTTCTCGACGATGTCTCGGTATCGGTTATCTGCTCGCGTATCATTTGTATCAAGTGAAATTTTCCCTCGCAAACAGATATACATCGATCTCGTCTTCGCATGCGATAATTCGCAGATATCGCGTGTTCGGTAAAACGGCGGGATCAAGAATCGCGGATGAAATCACTTGTACGGAGAGAGGCGCGATCAACGCGATCACTGCAATATCCACAAACTCATTCTAATCGCGCGCGCCGTGCACGAAAACCAATCTGGCAAATCTAGCGCCTAGGTGGTCTTTCGATCATTATCCGCCTCGTGTCTTCGCCTCGGCACCGGATACCTAGTGTACCCTGGGTTCGCGCGTGTTTGCGAATTTTTCACGCCTCCGGCCGCCACGGAGGTATATATCGGCCTCTCGATATAAATCGACGACGCAACAAGATCGATCCTCGTTATCACGAGGGGCGAGCCGCGCGGGGAGAAAAGGGGAAAGGGGAGGGGTCGAAACGAGAAAAACGGAATGTCGAGATTCGCTGCTTGCCTTTGGTTTTGCACGCACATCAGATACCTAGACGGCTTATCGGCGCCCGGTATCGAGCCTACGGCGAGGATGTAAGTATATACGTACGGCGCGTTTCACGTTGGTGCGCGCGGTGTGTGTCTCAGATAAGATATCTTCCGGTTCAAGGCACCTCGGCGGTGTCCACCACCGGGTCTTACGTCCGAAAGCAGGCAATAAATAACTCGGTCCCTCGATCGCTTTTTGCCGATCGGGACCGTTTTGCCCCCGACGTAACGTGCCCGAAACACACGTTGTGCGCGAGCTGACGGAGAAGAGCGGCACCTGTATTTTTGCAACACTCGATTACTCGACTCGCGGTCGTGTTCTTTCTCTCAAACACACACTCTCGAGGAAAGTTTAAAACACGTTATATTCCTCACGAGATTACACTTCCGGGTTGGACGTAAATCGTCGCACGGAGTGTGTTTGACGAGTTCTGTTTGCGCTTTTTTTTTTTTTTGCGCACTTGGCGACAGCAAAGCGTGCGTGCGTGCGGGAAAGTACGCTGCGGATCGGTAAGAAAATAATTTTTCCATCGCTTTGCATACGATTTGCAAAATTCACGCGGAACTGACCGCTTGCGTAATGCATGAGTACGCGCACACGTGTGCGCGCCGGAGAGGGACCTCGCACAGTAAAAAAAAAAATGTTAATTTTAACATTTTTTGCATGTCCCAGGAGGTCCACTCTAAATTGTAAGTTAAAACAACTTATTCGTTGTGAGTCACTTATTGACAAACTAGTAAAGTCAAATACTTGACACAATACTTTACATTTATATTTGTTATTTTGACTGTAAGCGTGATGTAAAAATAACATATAAAATAATTAAAACTGCACAAAACAATAGTTACAGTAACTCGTAAGAAATGTTAATAAAACATTTTAGTTTGTACAATGTGGCCACAGATTTTTAAAATTTTTTTAAGTATGTTAAATTGACTTTAAGACATCTAGATTAATTGAAATCATTGTGTTAAAAGCACTTAAACAATATTCCATTTTTAAATGACATGCAAAAAATGTTAATTTGTGAAGTTAACATAAATTTGACACGTGAAAAGATTAAAAAAATAATAACATATCAGTATTATGTTAATTTTACATTGAAGTAATAATCAAAACGTCGTAACACAAGAAAAGTTCTACATTTTGACGCACAATTTTTTACTGTGCGCGTGCACGCGACACCCCCTTGCGAAGCGCGCATGAAAATTACGAGTTCCCTCGACCAAGTGTGACGGTGTGTCTTGAGACACGTGTCTCCAGGCTGGAGATACGTATCGGGAGACAACCGGATTCACACACACACACACACACGTGTATGTAAACGTATATATAATCGTCGGATTAAAGTTATGATGACGTTTCTCTCTCTCGGACATGGAAGAGTAAGACCGACGCGGTGTCACGACTTCGTGACGTGTGGGACACAATGGCTCTTCGGGCACGGAAACGGTAGTCTGTATGTAGTTTTGTTTTTAACGTAAGACATCGCGCGCGCGCGTGCGCGATTGCTCCAAGTAAATTAAATCGTTGACTTCTTGAGACTTTGTGTTGTTTTAGCGCACAGTGAATATAAATCTTCGCGATAGCACTCATCGATCATCGCGAATTTAATATTCTTTCTTTCTTTCTTTCTTTCAACTCGATACGCGGCGCACACACGTGCAAAAAAAAAAAATGAGCAGAACAGTCTCGATTTGCTCTTGTTTCCGTGAGCACATCTCCCCTGAACACATCACCTTCCGTCCGAGATAACGCGCGGACGCTTGCGATGATTTTGCATTTTATTTATACGCGGTGCGCGTTTTACAAGCCACGCACCAGAAGCAACAAGAAGAGAACCTCCTCCCGAAGAAGGAACGAGATTGCGACGGCGGTGGACGCGCAGAAAACTCCGCGATCCGTGCGCATCCCTTGGCGCACGCTACGCGCGCGAGATAATATTAATCTCTGTTCTCCCTCTCGTGCGTTGTACATGTCGTGCTCGTGCATCGCGTCCTCGTGTGTGGAACACGACAGCGCGTCCTGTGGCAACATTCCCGGCGCGGCAGGCGAAGGGAAGGCGAAGTCCTGCGGAAAATAGCGCTCGGTTTTGGGGTCGCGGGGTCACGTGCACGCGGCGCATGAAGCATCGCGTGGCTCCGTGGGATCGCGCGGCATCCGCGTGCCTCGTTCAACGTGCCTCGTGCACGCACGCCTTTTTCACGCCCGTTGATTAGGCCTCGTCGCGTTCGCGCCGGCTATGATTCCCGCTTTAACCTCTGGAATCCCATGAGGGTCAACGAGTTCGAAGAGTTTTTAGTGTATTTACGAGATTTTCTATTAACTCTTAACCGAACGCGCGCGATTTTTTTCGCGCGTATTAGTGCGCGAGGGGGAGGGGAAGATCAATTTGATTCACATTTTAAATTTCATAGAAATTTCAATAAATAGAAGGCACGGCAGTTATTTCATATTTTGCAATATTGCGCAATTTTGCACGCAAGCGGAAAGAAAATGCTTGTTGTTCTATGTGAGCCGCGAGGAATGTTCCGCAGCCGGAAGTTTCGTGTAAACCTTACAAAACATTCTCAAGATAAACTTAACGAGCGCCGATAAGAACGTGCCTCGAGCGCAACGCGCTTTGTTACTTCGCGATAAGTTTCGGTATTTCGTAATTGTATAAAGAACAAAACAATTTTTTGAAGAGGTTTTTTCAATCTGAATGCGTAAAACGTTTCCTCGCGCTTAAAAGTTGCGACATCCGATTCGTTCTCAGCGAGTTTGTTTCAAAATCGCGCGCTTTACACGCGAAAACGTTGTTAAAAAGCTTATTAATTAAAATGGGAGTAACGTACACGCATCGCGTAATGAGTCACGAGTTCTTTTTTTTTTTTTTTTTTTTTCACGCTTGTGTCCGTACTTTGGACGTACAATTTATTCTCTCTCTTTCTCTCGCGACAAATATTGCGCCGGTCGGTTCTTCTTTCTTCGCCGTGTGTTCGGGAAGGGAGTAAAAAAAATTGCATGTCGAATCGGCGCGCGGAGCAGAACCGCGATGTGGCGAGATCGAGCCGCGTGAACAATAACGGAAGAGCAAAAAAAGGAAGCTCTCTCTGCACACACGAGCGACAGCAAGAGGCAGCTGGCGCGTTTAGCGCGTTCGGCGATGCGCGAAACGTGTCTGATGGCATTCTTACGGATACCTCGGGGCCTCATTACGGGCGCAATCGGGGGCAAAATAATAGGCCTGTGCGCGCCCAGAGCGCTTCGCGTTGTTCTTCTCCTATCGAATGCCTTGCCGTCTTCCGATCGATCTCGACGAGAACGCTGTTTTTTTTTTTTTTTTTTTTATTATTTCAAAATTACACGACCGACTCTGTGAAAAAGTACAATTTTTTTCGCAATATGAAGAATAGTCGTTCAACTGAAAGAAACGACTAAGAACTAAAAAAAAGAAAGCTAATCACGCGTGCAAAAAAAACTCACACGTATAAAGATCGGCGGGGTTACCTGTCGGTCGGGCACATACAAGACAAAAATTAATTAAAAAGTAATTACTGATGGTACGCGATATGGTCTTAAATTAGTTTTCAATTTGCGTGCTCAGCCGCGAGATTGATATTGACGTAAGTACGAATTACTCATGGCGGCTTTGAGGTTCAGGTTTTCCGATCGATAACGCAAAACCTCGCGCCGTTCTTCTCGTCTTCTCCATCTTGCTTTTCTGCATGCGAGCTTTACCTACGGTGCCCTAAAGGTCCATATATCTTTCGCGCGAGGGCGCCTTAACGACTTCCCCGCCAGTCGATCCTTAATTTACTTTCGAGACTGGTTCCTGGAAGAGCTTTCGGTGCATAATTAATAAACGGGCGCCGACTACGATTGCTAATTGCAGATTAATTAATCGTGTGGCCAAAATTTAATAAGCCGGTCGTAATTGATACGTGCCGGCGTTCACGCTCGTCCGATAATTACTAATTATATTGCTAATTAGCGTGGCCACTGACTCGCTATATATTAAGCTACGTTATTATTCGAGGAAATTATATTTTTGCCGAGAAGTGATCATAAAATTCGCTTACACGCGAAAAAAAAAACGATCTTTTTTCATAATATTTTACGTAATTTCTTTTAGAGTGGGTATATAACGTCACATTAAATACAATCTCTCTCTAGACGGGACAAAATAAACACGTGTACGGTATATTCTTTTAAATGAAAATGAAATTCCGGTTCGAGGGAGTTTCTCCGCTCGCGATCATCAAAATTACGCCCTATCGCAGTGAAATTGATATTGTAGCGCATCGTTCTCTCTCTCTCTCTTTTTCTCCCTCGGAGAAACCATTTTGCTGATTGAAGAATGTTCGAAGCCGTGCATTGTCTCCCAAGAGAAGAACGAGGTTCCACTTCGGCAGGCTTCTCCGAGCGCGGGAGTCCTTTGTGTGAAACGAACTTTTTTTTTTGCGCGAGCTTAATAGCAGTGCTTCATGCTACCGTGGAGATAGAAAGTGTGTTTCGGGAGAGAAAGAAAGACGAGGGTGTGTAGCTAGAGGGGGAGATAATTTTAGCGGAGTCACCCGCGTGATGATACTTCTTCGCGTTTCTCACGTCTCCGCCGGCACGATGATAGCGACCACGTGGTGGCTGTTAGAGCTTCGCGAAAAGAGAACCACGCTCGTAAGAACGTGTTACGAGTAGATGCAAAGACGGGGTCGCGGACGTTCTTCTCGCTCTTTCTTTCTCTCGCTCTTATTCTTGCGCGAGTAAATTATCTGCCTGTAGGCGCGACGCCGTCATAAAGCACGGCGCAAATTAAGTAGCCACGAAAGAAGGAGTATCGCGTCGTTAGCGGCACAGAAAGAAAGAAAGTCCGCCTTGGTGTCGCCGCCCGGGAGAAACGTCGGGGGAAAAGTACGTCGGAGACGGCTTGTGGCAAAGTAGCTCGGCTAACAATAAGTTCAACTCTCTCGAGCGCAACAATTTTAATACAAAGATTGCACAAACGCTATGCTGTCAGGAATGACATTAAGAATAATACAAAAAAATAATAATAATAATTGAAGAAAAAATTTATAAAGTAATAAATAATAAAACACGCGTGTCGACCCCTCATACATGTTCCGCAGTAAAAATATGACAGCCGAAGGCCTGACATTTTGTTGGAATTCTGCTTAGCGCGCGTTTCGGAATTTACGTATCTTCTCTCGTATCGTGCTCGTTTACGTCTCCTCTTTTAGCCGCCGGCCGCTAACCGTCGTGCAAACTTAGCCCACCTTCCACGGTAATAATGACACGGGTAAACGGAGAATCGACGTGCGGAGCGGGCACGCGGCCGCGCGAGATAGGCGCACGCGGCATGCGCGAAGCGCGGCGCGCGTGACCAGACTGAGCAAATTTGCTTTGGACGTTTTCGGGCCTCGGAGGGCATCGCAGACGAGCGAGGATTTAATGTAAATTAACGAGGTCCCGGGGCTCCCCGGGCAATACTCCGGGAAACATTTCCACTCAAAGATTTCTCCTCGTCGGAGAAATGTATAGCAAACACCGTCTCGACGCTAACAAGATCTCTTAATGTTGGTTTTATATAAATGTTATTTTTAGTAACACGCTAAACTCGAGAGAGATATGTATTATCGATCATATTAAATCGAGTTAATTAACAGCAAAATTAATTAACAGCGCTTTTTGTGCAAGCGTACGTAAAACTTTTACACGCAAGACAACAGCTGATAAGAAAAAAAAACAGCTGATGAGAAAGCAAACAATTGATACAATATATACATATATTTTTTTGACGAAAGAGTCACGCGCGTGTCGACTCCTCAATGTATCGGAGGAGACTCTTTATCTCGATCCGCGACGACGGGACTCACGTGTTACGCGGTTTTGCGATGAATAAATCGAGATAACGATATCATGTCACTCGAGAGTCTTGTGTCGATCAAGCACCCGGGGAGCAGCGTTCACGCCGAGACATGATTCATCCGCGGAAACACGACACTTTTGATCGTGTGCGTAATTTTATCTCTTACAGATATATATTTTGATGTATTAGCGTCATGCGAGATCTCTCGGCGATAAACGCAAAAAAGTGAAACGCAGGCATGTAAATTCCTCAATTGTGCGGATAATGTTCTCTCTCTCTCTCTCTCTCTCTCTCTGTTGTGTAACAATGTACAAAATTAAAAAAGAAAAAAAAGTGCGTGTAAATTTATTTAAGTGTCGGCGCGATATTGAAGCGGCTACGATGGAATGAACCGTCGGGAAAGACGAGAAGTCGGGAAAACGGAACGTTTATCGGTATATGTGTTCGTACTCGCGGCTTTATTAGCATGGCGATAACCCAAAGGCGCAATGTCGTTTGAACAATTTAATCAGCGTCGCCGCAAGCGCGACTGCACTGCAAATCCAAGTGTGTTAATTTAACACACTTGACGTGTGTTTTTATTGAAGTCACTTTTAATACGTTTCTTAGTGTTTAAAATTGGAACACGCTTAATACGTGTTGATTTAACTCACTAAATTAACACGTTTTAAATGTATAATTTGTNACAAATTATACATTTAAAACGTGTTAATTTAGTGAGTTAAATCAACACGTATTAAGCGTGTTCCAATTTTAAACACTAAGAAACGTATTAAAANTGACTTCAATAAAAACACACGTCAAGTGTGTTAAATTAACACACTTGGATTTGCAGTGTTGTCTCCGTCAATCGAGCAGCGGTCTGACCGTGTGCAAAGTTTCCGTAAGTCCCGGCGATTGCGCACGAAGTTTCCACTCGGTTTCGTAACCACTGACGTTATCCCCGGCTATTGACGTATCCGTCATAAATTATTCGCGACAGCGGGAACAAGACACGCACGATCGCATTAACGAGTTTCCTCCGTAAACAATCCTAACGTGGCGTTCAAAGTCCGTGGAGGGTGTCACATGCCGGTTCGTGGCTAATCAAGCGATACTGATAAGCGGCGGTGGTGCGCCGCACGCTCTACGCGTCTGTGTGCGCGAGCGCGCGCGCGTGTTTATCACATCAGCTCTCAATCATTATCGTCTTAATTACTAGTCTCCCCCGGGGAGCATGTCGCAACAGGTCGTGGAACTTGAACGCGGCAAACAGCGAGACGGCAGATTCCGCGTACGCGTTCGCCGCGACCTGACGCCGCGGTTTATCGGCGCGTCGGGGAAAGCGTGACTTTTACGCCGCGATATCGACACCACTTTGTTTCTGCAAAAACATACGAGAGTCGATTGATAAGTATCCGAAAAAACGACGCATAGATAGCGACACGATGATATCACACGCGTTGTTGTCGTTGACAAATTGCCTTTCGAAGAACAAACGTCAAACTCTGGCTCGTTATCGCGCGTAATGTTGTGTATGTGAAGTTAGCACGACGTTCTATTTATTATTACAAAATAATGATAGTTCTAGTAGCACTTTACATAGTTCTACAGTTCTTACTATAAATAAGCAAAAGTTCCGCGGTTTTAATATTAAAAAACCGAAAATTAAAAAATTCGTGCTACCTTCATAATGTAATGTTTGCGTGTGACGGGCTCGCCGAAGTAGATGCTCTCGGTGATTTTTGACGATGCACCAGCAGCACACTTCGATTATTACAACGGTCAAAATTTATGAGCAAGACTTTGAGTTGTCGTTTCATCTGCTTTATTCGCTAGATACAATCCTGTGCGATTTTTATTTATTAGCTGAAAAACCAACTCGATGGGTAATTTTCGATAAAGTTATCGTAAATGATTAATACTTTGGCGAGAGCTGTCACACGCAAACTATGTCGCGATAATGTGAGTCAGCTTTTGACACTTGTTTTTCTAAAGAATATAAAACTTGTCTACAAAAAGTAATATGATATTACTGTCGCTATATACGCGTCGTTTTTTATACTTATCAATCTCTCTCTGTCTCTCGTCCTACATATATATTAGATTAATAATTGTGCAAATAGAATCACTCTAGAATTTTTGCGATTGTTCTCGAACGCGCGGTATTCGACTTTGCATGCGGATAATTGCGAGCAAAACAGTTTACTCAACAATTTTGTTTTTGTTCGCAATATTACACAACCGTAGGAAAAGTTTCTTAGCGCAAACAGCTCTGCAGTTTTACAATGATGCAAATGTGTTATCGGTCGTAGTGTGAATAATTGCGTAGTATCTTATTTGAAAAGTATATAATTGAGCTCTCATTACTGTTTAACGTAATGTTTGCTGACGTAACGTTTGCGTACAGGTATTACTTTTATGTGTACAAAATATTATTTTTATGTGTACATTTTTTATGTATACAAAAAGATTTTAGATAGAGCGTTTAGATGTTTTATGTATTTAATTACACATCACTTAAGAATATACGTTATGTGATGATAATGTGTCAGCAATATGTGTTTAATAAACACAATTAATATTATTGATCTACTGAAGCAAACAAAAGAGAGAGAGAGAAAGAGAGGGAGGGAGGGAGGGACACAATTATTGATGTTGTTTCTGTAAATACGCACACACATCTTGTCTGTAAAAGTCTGAATTGTATTGTAGCTTGTATCTAAAAAAATTGTCCGACTTTATGTTAGTAGTTGATGCTCGATCTTCGCAAAAAAACTATCAATCATTCTCGCCTGCGTCATTATACTATTTATATTGTAAGCCATGTTTTTCTACTTGTAAATTCCTTGAGGTAGGTTCTGGCCTTCTGATGTTATGCAAACATCTGATAATTTTTCAACGCAGTTCTTTGCGATATTTACCGACACTGCACTGCAAATCCAAGTGTGTTAATTTAACACACTTGACGTGTGTTTTTATTGAAGTCATTTTTAATACGTTTCTTAGTGTTTAAAATTGGAACACGCTTAATACGTGTTGATTTAACTCACTAAATTAACACGTTTTAAATGTATAATTTGTGGTGTGTAATAAACGACATATTATCTTAGAATAATAACTTAGATAACTATGGTATAATAAAGTTTGTCATAGTGCAGTATTCTTTAAAAATATTAAAACATTATTATTTTGTTCTCCTAAGAAAACGTCGAGCTTCCAAACTTTTATCACCTGGTTCAGTATGTAATATTTTGACGTTCATGTTATACGTG